>NC_040099.1:23204207-23507237 GCF_003369695.1 Bos indicus x Bos taurus
AGGAGTTTAGAAATGGAAATTGAAGAGACATCTACAAAATATGAACATATGAAACTCCAGTTTAATATTCATAAAATATGAACAATATAAACATTTTAAAGCTAAAGCATTCTATTTTCTTTAGTACTAAGTAATTACTTTAAGGTATTATTGGAAAGAAATTGAAATAGCATATTGTCAGTTTTCAGGACTCTTTCCCATACTTATAACACAGGTAAGTGTAACAGTGTGTTATTGGACATAGTGAAAATAAACTTCTTCGGTTCTCATCTCACATGGTAATGGACGATTTTTAAATCTCTTCAATATCAAGGGAAAGAAAGAATGTAAAATATAAATCAGTTTGTAGATATAACAATATAATGCACATAGGAAAAAGAGAGGAAAAGAAAGGAAATGTCTTGCCATCAGACTAGATAATTAGGTAAAGGTGAAGAAAATACAAACCAGAATGATGAATTTGATAAGAAAAAAGTGTGTCAAAATTGATGTGTAATATTCGATTTCTTTTACTTAAGTTTATAATGCCCTAACTCAATTAAAATACAGAAATGCACAGAAACTTTGAATCTTTGTATAGGAAATATTTTACCCTCATTTAAAATATTTAGGTATAATTTACATAACACATCATATTAGTTTTGTTTTTTTTAATATTTTAAATTTTATTTTATTATTTTTATTATTTTTTTAATTTTATTTTTTAACTTTACAATATTGTATTGGTTTTGCCGTATATCAACATGAATCAGCCACAGGTATACATGTGTTCCCCATCCTGAACCCTCCTCCTTCCCCATATTAATTTTGATGTACAATGTAACAATTTTGTGTGTGTAATACGTTACAGAATTACCCCCACAATGAGTCTAGTTAACATCCATCACCTCATATAGTTATAATTTTTCCTTCTTGTGACAAGAACTTTTAAGATCTACTCTTTAAACAACTTCCAAATTACAGTGCAGTATTATTAACTATAGGCCCCATGCTGTACATTAAGTCCCTAGAATTTACATATTTTAAATTGGAACTTTGTTCCTTTTGACCACCTTCACCCATTTTTTTCATTAAAATATATTAAACTATGTAAAACTTTTTTGCTATCTTCAGTAATGCCTTTAGGATAAAGTTGTTTAACATATTACATAATCATTTGAGTTACTCAGGACACTATGAGGTCCTTTAAGCTCTGGTGAAGTATAAGGAGCTTACTGTGCAACAGGTTCTTCTCTGGAGTGGTTGTGGCCCATGGAATTCCAAAGTGCTTTCCTGGATCAAAAAGCTTAGAGGTGCTCTGTACTCGAATGTTCATCAATTTGTAAGGATTCTTGTTTTTCCATCTATTTCAATGGATTCTAAATAGAAATGTCACTTAAGGCTTATGTTGTCCAATCCCAGATCCTAGAAATTTGTGGGAGTGTGAACTAGCTCAAAATAGTATTTTTTTGTAAATTATTTATTTGGAATTGGTGCCTAAAAACAGCTGATTTATTTTTTGTTCTTATCTCAGGTAATTTATTATTAATAAAGGATATCTGGCAAAAGTGTTGGATTTAGAAACAGACAAAGATTCAGTTCACAGTGTTCAACTTCTGATAGAGAAATACTTTTCTAAGAGACATCTGAATTACTTTTCTGAGTTAATAACATATTGTATAATATTAATAGCTTTATAAGGGAAAATTTGTGCTTTATGAAACTCAAAAATATTATTAGATTATTACTAGCAAAGGATTTCTGTATTTTTAAGTCACAACAAATTGTATTTTCCCTTTTGCCATTTAAAAAAGACTATAGGAATATAAAGAGAAGTTGAGGCACACCTTTCAAATCTTTGCACATTAGCTTATTTGCCTTTAAAAGTAAGGGATTACAATAGGAAAATTGTATACATTTCTCTCTGGCCCTCATTTTGTTTTATTTTGGTTGTGACATCACAGAATATATTGCTCTAAAAGGTATTGAATGTGCCTTGTCTCTCAACTCAATGGAATTATGTAGAGATAATGTTTGCAATATTTTGGTACTTCATTAATGTATCAAACAATGACTTGTTTATTCATTAAAAATTAACAATGGCCATGTGCCAAGCAAAGTAGTGTAATGTCTAGAAACAATGAAAGATGGAGAGAGACTTGTGAGGGAAGAATTCCCCTAAAGCGCATTGACATTTATTTCAGCTTTTACCTATGATTCCTGGAGAGGCAGATGGCTCCCCACTCCAGCATCCTTGCCTGGAGAATTCCATGGACAGAGGAGCCGGGTGGGCTACAGTCCATGGAATTGCAAAGAGTCGGACACGACTGTGCAACTTTCACATCACGTTCCTATGATAGACTTCTAAATAATATATTCAAGGCAACTTTTTCCTTTCTAGTATATGTTTTCTAAGTCTCATAGCATTTAGAAATGCATCATTCATTTGCCAGAATTTGAAAATATTTCCCTTTCCACATATTTGTTTTCTAAAAAGGTTTTAATATGCTTCGAGTGGTCAGGCCATTTTTGATACACAGAAAATAATTAATTGGAATTTAGTGGCTAATATGCATACAGTTATTAGAATATGGTATATATGTATACAAACATAGTGTGCATTTATATATATATATATATATTTATATATCTCTCTCTTATGCATGTATGCTCAGTTATGTCTGACTCTTTGAGACCCCATGGCCCACCAGGCTCCTCTGTCCATGGGATTCTCCAGGCAAGAATACTGGAGTGGGTTGTTGTTTCCTCCTCCAGGGGATCTTCCCCACCCGGGGATTGAAACACCATTGCCTGCATCTCCTAAATTAGCAGGAGGATTCTTTACCACTGAGCCACCTGGGAAGCCCATATACATCTTATAATAATGATTAATTATAATAAACTTCAAAGAACTTTAGGTCTTACTGCTGAGAGCAGGTAATTTTTTTGCATAAATATCAGTTTAATGAAAGTTAAGTAATAATTTACATAGGCTATCACTACATTATAGGTAATTCAGTACATTTTATTAATATTGCTCTTCAGTTTATTGCACTTAGCAGATACTGTGTTTTTTACAACTTGCAGGTTTATGGCAGCCCTATGTCGAGCAAGTATATCAGTGCCAATTTTCCAGCAGCATTTGGTCACTTTTTGTCTCTGTCATATTTTTGTAATTCTTATAATATTGATATTTCTAACTTTTTATTATTATTATTATATTTGTTATGGTGACCTGCAATCAGTGATTTCTGATGCAAAAGCTTAGTAATCAATATTACTATTGCAAAAAAATTGACTCATGAAAGGTTCAGATGATGACATTTTTAGTATAAACTATTTTAAGTTATATGCATTATTTTTTGAGACATAATGCTATTGTACACTTAACTGACTGCCATATTGTGTTAAGATAACTTTCATATGCACTGGAAACCAAAAAGCTCAGATGACTTGTTTTATTACGATACTCATTTTTAATGTGTTCATCTTTAACTGAACCCATGTTATCTGCAAATAATAGGTAAACATTTTGTATTCTAATATCTAAACACGAACATGACATATTACATTGAACCATATTAACTTGCCATATTGACTCAACCTAATAGTTCAAACTCTCAAATAACTTAAAATATTGATAGAACATGAAAATTATTAAAGCAAAAAGTTTTTGAAGTTGGGATGTATTTCTGTTTCCGAACAATGATGCATACACATGTACAGCAAGCATATGTCTTGACTAGTAAATGTATAAGATGACCATAGTCTTGTCTTAAGTGTAAACATAGAAGGGAGTAAATGTGAAAATAGCAATTTAGTCGTGAGGTAGATAACTGTGTAAAGCAATATTGCAGTGGCAGTCACATTTTTTCTTCTGTCCTTGTTTAGATTATATGCTGAATGGACAGCATAGACTCCTACCTGGGGACCTTATTTTAAAAATACACATTTAGGGGGACCCATCTCAGATAGGATGACTAAGGAAAAAGGATGGTGCCACTACTCCAGATTATAATTTTGAAGATACCACTCACATTTCTATCTGACGGTTTTGGAATTTGAAGGTGGCAACAGAATTGAGTCAGGTAGGTATAGTTCATACTCAAATGCTGTTTTTGGTCAGCGGTACCTTCTATGTCAGGCTTCTCCAGTGACTCAGTTGGTAAAGAATCTGCCTGCAATTTGGAGACCACCTCTAATGCAGGAGACCCGAGTTTGATCCCTGGGTCGGGAAGATCCCCTGGAGAAGGGAATGGCTACCCACTCCAGTATTCTTGCCTGGAGAATCCCATGGATGGAGGGGCCTGGCAGGCTATAGTCTATGGGGTCACAAGAGTCAGACCTGACTAAGCGACTAAACCAACCACCACCACTTTCTGAGTCACTTCTCTGGTGAGGATCGTGTGAGTTTCTATGCGTTTCAGTTAAAATTGTCTTCTTTGTTATGAAATTTGTTGCATACTGCATTCTTTATTAGTTTAAAAAAATCTCTCTGCAAGTCTATTATATTTTACAACCTGCTGTATCTGAATATTGCACACCCTGGATTTAAGAACACACACACACATGCAATTCTTTTTTACAACCCTGTGTACATGTGAATACAATTTTAGTAAAAATATGTTTGTGACTAAAATTGCATCTAATTTAGCTGAACAGAATAGTTTTTGGTAATTATTAAAGTATACAAAGCAGCAATAAAAACAACTACTATTGGCCATTTAATTTAGTTGGAAAATCTAATAAAACATGTTTTTAATAAAAATTATATATAACAGGGAATGTGATAGGAAATTAAATTTAGTAGTTAATTTTAATGATGGTGACTTTTAAGTACAAAAGCTATTAAAATTTGTTGAGACTTAACACTAAATTCTCTATAGATGTTGTGTTGTCTTGAGTAAGGCATTTCCATTTTTCTACAAACTGTTTTCTTTTAACTGCTTCTAATTGTTTAGGAAATTTTGTACAAAGAAAAAATAGTTAAAAGAATGTCAATATGTTTTCTTTTTACATAAATGGAATAAAGCTTTTGACTTCCAAAATTGAACCTATTCTTAGCTCTGTTATTGTTTTCAGTTGTTAAGCTGAATATGTTTCTGTATTTAAAATACATGAAAATGATACAATGCTGCTTTTTTTTCTTAAAACAAATTCTAATGCCTGATTAAAACATAATTTTTATAGTAAATTTATTGAATTAACTCTGGAATGAGGTAGTTAAGCTAATGACGTTTTTTGAGAGCTTTCTTCTCATTGCAGTTGCTCTATAAGTAATTATATTATAATTTGCAGAAATATAATGTATTATTATAAGCTATATTGAGAAAATCATTAATTAATTGTAAGGAATGTTACTTTGATTTAGAGGACATTTTTGATTGCTAGATTTTTTTGTAACATTATTATGCTTGTGTATGCATCTTGGTGTGAGTGTATTTAATCATTTGAAATAGCTTTGAAGTAGTAATTCTCTATTTCTGAAAACAGAAGAAGAAATAGCAACTTGACTTATGTATAAAGATTAAGTATGAAAAAAAGATGCTGAGCTGTACGCTTATTTAATATGCTTTTGTGGGGAATATTATTTTCTTCTTATATTTAGGATCATATTATTTGAAATTTTACTTTTCTATGAAGTTAAAATTCTGCTTTTTGATTCTTATTTTATATAAGTGATTTTTCATATAAGAGAGTGCTTGATTAAATTTTAGCTTATTGATTTCAATCTCAAGTTTGTATACCCCAGTGACCAGTCCAATTTTAGCTCGATACTGGGCCTCTGGAAAATTGAGGGAGATTGGCTTGATTCTAGGCTTGCCTTCGAGAGTCTAATCTGGTCAGTAGAGGATTAACTTGAAATTTTACCTCTCAGTTAGTTCTTTGTTTTCAATTATTGCTCTTGCATTTTGTCATTTTCTTCATGGTAGTGATTGTTGGTTCACAAATGATTACATGTGTTGACTGAAATCAAATAGACTGCCAGATATTTCTCCATCAAAGATAGGTTTATGCAGGATTATCAGAGAATTACATTTTGTGGTCTGCAGGAATGGTGAGACACTTGTAAGTTCTCAAGTGGTAAGAGGGGGAAATAATTCTATAGAGGGGAAAAGAAAGTTGAGAGTGTTACAGTAAACAAAGAGTCCATGGCTTGTCATTGGCTGAATCCTTCCAAGGAAACAAGTGAAGTCTGTCTTCTTCCAGTTGGCTTCTGTTGTCATTACAGGGCATGACTTTCCCCTTCTTGTCTCCCAGCTCTATTTAATTCAAGTTTATGTTGATTTTTTTTTTTTTCGTTTTCCCCTTTAGAGCAAGTTCTTTCTCTGAAAGCATCACTGGCCAAGACTAAGGTTTTATATAGTTTCAATGGCTTTTTGTCCCTCAGTGTCAGAAAGGACCTTTCCTAAGAGTAATGTTTCATGTCAGAGAGAAAATGCACAGATTAGAAAACTATTGAGGTCAGATTTGAATAATGATGAACGGTACTAGGGAGAACTCTCAGGCACTTTTTTTTTTTTTTTAAAGTCTCAGGTCTATATGTTATCAGGATCATAGACACCTGAAGTGTTATGTCATCATCAAAAGTTTGGTCCATATCTATTCCAACAGGCCTGGTCCTGATATCTTGGGAAAGTTATTTTATCAAACTTCACCTGCTTAAATTCTAGGAAATGTTTCCTTTCATATCACCAGACGATACGCATTCAGGGTCTATTCAGGGTTCAGTGCTTTCTGTAGATGCATCATTTGAATCTAAGAATCTGTTTCTTGGAGTTCAGTGGGGCTAGGGCTAGAAGTACCTAATAGGGACATCTCCGTTGAGTTTGAGGTGTTCTTCTGGAGGTGCTCTTTTCAATTGGTGAAGTTTCCAGGTTACAAGGTGTGGTTCATAAGGTCTTTGTCTCTGATGGCAAAATGTGACAGGGTCACTCCAGAGAAGTTTACTGTAGATCATCGCGAGGTGCCAGGAGGTGCTACATTAGTGCTAAGCAGTTGTGAGGGACTTCCTCAGTGACAGAGCGGAGGAAAGCGGTAGGGTTGAAGATTGCTAAGTGTAAAAGAGTTACATGAGGAGCAATTACTAGGACTTCATGGGAGGTGAGGTGATGAATGAGGAATGAGTACGATGAGAATTCAGGAGTGGTACAAAAACGGTTAAAAGAAATCCCACAACACTTTTCTTGAAGGTCTTAACCAAGTAAACAGTGGTGGTGATGGCTCTAAGACCAGGGGAGTAGCCCTAAGCGGCAGGGTCCGGGTGCTGATTGTAACACTCTATGGGTGATGGTGGTCCTTATGTCTTTGGGCAAGTACTCCATTCCTTCCTTTACATTATAGAAAAAGAAAAAAGGTACTCTAATAATTGGGATGCCCAAGGGCAGATGAGTTCATCAGACTCTCCTTTAAGGCCTTACTGGCTAAGCAAGTCACTTATTCCCATATAATTTGATTGGGGTTATTGTTCCCTAGCAAAACATGGAGATTTGGCCATGAGAGAGAAATTTAGAATTCAATTTCGGCCATGACTAACAAGCCCAAGAAAGCCTTGCGGCTGGCACTTCGTTTTGGGTTTGGGAAAATTTAGGACAGTTTGAAGCCTGTCTGTATCTAGGTGAAGCCCTGGTTCAGATATCATATGCTATGAATACTGAGCCTTGGGTTTGGACAAACTGCAAAGTTTGGGGCAACCTTCTGCCCCTTTAAGGCCAAAAGCGCTACCACTTGGACGCAATCTTCCTGTGAGGAGGCTTGAAAAGGAGCAAAGAAGCAAATCATACACATATTGCAACAAAGTTGAACCTCTAGGGAACTTTATATCAGATCAGCTTTTAGGATTTGCAAGAAATAAGGGCTCTCAGTAAAACCCTGAGGCATTACTGTCCAGGTGAATTGTTTTCCTTCTCAAGTGAAGGCAGAAAGGTATTGACCAGTTTCATCAACTGAAATACTAAAGAATGCACTGCGTGGGTCAATTACAGTAAAGAATTTACTTTTGGTAGGAATGAAGACTAGTAACCTATCAGGGTTAGAAACAGAGTGTAATGATGTTGTTTATTGCTTAGAAGTCCTAGATACACCTCCATTCTCAGACGTTAGATTTTCTCACCAGTAAAATAGGAGTGTTACAGGGGCTTTGACAAGGAATAATGAACCTTTCAGCCTTGAAATCTTCTATTATGGGTTTTATGCCTTGAAGAGCTGCTTTACTTATAGGGTATTGATTGATTCTGGGAAAAGGTTTTGAGGCATCTCTTTGAATTTTGATGGAAGGTGTGCTATGAATTTGGAGGTGTCCAAAAGGATTTTGGTAACTGATTCAGTAGGAGTAAAGAGTGTTTCTAGAGTCTGTTCTAGTACTATCAGAGATGGAACAAATTAAAGATGCCAAAGGGTTGTTTAATTCACCTGGTTGGTTACTTTGATGACTACCATGAAATTTTAGAATTATTTACTCCTTTTGAGAGAAATTCCAGCGTGATACTTCTCTAAAAACTCCCAGCCTAATAAATGTATAGGCACTGGAAACTAAATAGGGAAAACCGGGGTGTATATTTCTCAAAGGGCTTAAACAAAAGGGAAAAGTAAGTAGGTTCCAAGACAGGTTCCTTAGCGATTCCCACTAGAACTGTTTTAGTACTCTGTGTTTGAGCACCAAGAATGTGGCTCCAGTGTCAATTAGGATTCAAAGAGGTTCATCCACAGTCTGGAAAAATGCTTCTCCAAGCCAAATAAGAGAGAGACTTGGGAAGAACCCCATAGTTCTTTGGAAACTTGTCATTGAGAGCTGGGAAGGTGTTGGCAAGACTGGTTAGAAAGCACCCCTAAATTTGTAACAGTTTCTTTTCTGATGCCCTGGCTGTTTGAAATAATAGCAGAAACCAAGAGGATTTTGATTTCATTTAGGAGTCTTCATTTGCTGGATGTGAAGATTAAGAATTTCGGTAATCTCCCTTTTAGGTGACTCACCTCCAGTGTGAGAGGACTGGTTTGCCAAATTAACTAAAGCTGAAGTGGACATAGTTCCCATTCCATCCTGGCCCAGTTTACTAGAAGAGAAAGGTCCTAGTTCAGCCCATGAATAAACAGGGAGTTACAAACTGCCTGGGAGGAACTAACATCTGAAGGAAGATCAGAATTTTCTTTACAATTATCTGAAGTTGATTGTAAAGTCATGAACAGGTTCATCAGATTATTGTTTGCAGGCCAGAATCTTGCTCCAGTTAGCAAGTTTTGGGAAAGCCCTTGGGAAAGCTCAATGAAGTCGCCTAGCAAATGCTCAAGCCTGCTCGTGCGTAAGTTAGCAGGCTGGTCTCCTGATTTTAATTCCAGAGACCTTTCAGCATTTTCCCAATTAGTGGTTTTCATCCAGTGCTGGGCCTGACCTTTACCAACAGCCTTATAAATGAACTGATATAAATCTAGGAAACCAGGTTGATAAGTTTAAATGACCATATTAAATTCCTCAGCAAGTCTGTCAAGATCTTCAGTTACTTTAGGAAGATCTATAACTATGGCTCACAGTTCAGCTTTAGTCCAGGGAATATAAGTAATTAAGAGTCTAGCCTCTGGATCCTCAGAGGGTTTAATTTTAAAACGGCCGATCCAGGTAACTTCAGGTAAAAAGGGAGAGGGAAGAGTTTCAGAAAAAGGGGGAGTTTGGAGAGAGAATTGGTGTGAAGGAACTGGGGGCATTAGAGGAGGCATAGTTGTAGGAAGGAAGGAGGAAGATGGTGCTGAAGGCCAAGTCTGAAGGGAGAAGTCAAGGGAGAGAGACAGGATGGCACCAGTGGCCAAATCTGAGACAAAGAATTGAAGGAGGAAGAGTCTGGGGCTTTGGGAGCCATTTTTCTTTCTTTAATCATTTGTTTGCCACAATCTTAAAATCTTTCAGAGAGGCAATTTTAGACTCCTCATAAAGTTAGAAAACTTGCAAATACTAGTAAATCAAAATAAACATTGCACTCAGTTCTGGAAATTTCTGAGTTATGTAGTCCAATTCCATTTCCAGGAAATTAAGTTTGGTAATTTCCAAAGTTCTCCATAATGGCCTTTGATATTGTAAATTGCCTTTGGTCAAGTCAGTCCATTTAGTTAGAAATGTACATGAGGAAACGCCATGGTTTTTAAACATAAATTTTAAACAGACGTCTTGAAGGGGAACCTTCATAATATTTAGATAGTAGGATCTATTTCTCAGGGGTTTTTGTCTAGAGTAAAAGAACAATTTTCAAACAGCTTAAATAACCTACAGCTTTAAACAGCTCAATTTCAAACAGCTTCCAGCTTAAACAGCTTCCAGTGCGAATAGCCTTTAGCCCTAATACCAGACAGTCTAAGTATACAGTGTGGTACTGGAGGAGCCAGGCCAAAGGCTTTCCAGCCAGTTGCCATAAAACAGCCCCTCTTCCAAAAGACTGGACCCATGGGATGGCTGAACTTGCACAGATTTAGTGAAGCAGCCTGTGTTCCCAAAGGAATGGGCAGATGGCTTCTCAGCTTTGGTTGAAACAGTCTGATAGTCCACAGTGCTGAGTGAGTGCTCACATACAGACAAGGCCTTAACTAGATAGACAAAACCTTAAAGTAGATCACAAGTCTGGAGAGCTTCAAACACAAACAGGGTGTGAACTCAGATTGAGGGGGAAGATATACCTGCAAACTGCAGGGTTGGCAAGAAAGCAGTGGGGAACAGTGGGCTCAATTGTTGGTCTCACACTTGTTTGCCCACCAGCCCAGGAATCTTCAGGTGTTTTCTCTGGTCTCTATATGGTTTCCAAAATGTTGACATAAAACAAATAGACTGACAAATATTTCTCCAGGAAAGATGGGTTTATTCAGGCTCAGCAGAGTTTTATTTTAGGGTATTTAATCATGAGGACCTCATAGAAGTCCTCACATACATGAGAAGGAGCCCTCTTTTATAGATGGCAAAAGGGAGTTGGATGATTGTAGTCAATGAAGAGTCCATGGGTTTTTTGTTGGCTGAGTCTGTGCTAGGAAACAAGAGGTATCTTTCTTCCTGTTGGGCTCTGTTATCATTGCAGGGTATGAAACTCTCTTTCTGATCCTCTGACTCTATTTAATTGAGGTTTCTACTTATTATTATTATTTTACATATGAATCCAGTGTTCAATGTTTCTGTTTCCCTAGGTGATGCCAAAATTCTATTGGAAACAAATAGAAAATACTAGACCCTTTAGTCTTTGAATATTGAGTTTTGTCTGTCCAGTAATACAAAAATAAGGTCAAGAATTCATGTCACACAGAAGAGCTGTTAGAAAGTACATATCCTTTGTGAATGTATTCAGATAAAACTTGAACCTACAAATCCATGAGTCTGGCCACATTATAGAATCAGAACCCCTTGGATTTTCCTAATTTGAAAGTCTTGAGCAAAAATACCTTTTTTTCTAATTGTTTTTGTTTCTTCATACTATCACCTAGCTAGCCTTTATGAACTCCCACTGTAAAGCCAATGCCATGCTATGGTTATTACAAATTTCTTGTTGCTACTGTGGGGCAGCTAGCTCTTATATTTTATAAAATGGCTTTATCCTCTAGGCAAAAATAATCTCAATGTTGAGTAGGCTTTGAAGCTGCTGCTGCGTGAGAATTGTACAGAGACATAAAGCAGTTACAAAATGAGGCCAAATTGACCATAAGAAATCTTTATTTATTGGGTTTACAAAGATCATAATTAGATTGTGGGTTGATAAAAGGAAAGGATAGTTGGAAGGTATTAAAGAAAAAAGGATATTTAATTATATTCATTATAAATTTATAGTATAATTGTTTTCTTAGCAGTCTCACTTTTTGTGATGGGGAGCACCGTAAGGCAGGAAATGAGTGTATCTTGTGCGTCCTTGCATGCTGGTAAAGAATCTGCTCCCTTGTGGCTCAGCTGGTAAAGAATCCACCTGCAATGCGGGCAGATCGGGGTTTGATCCTTGGGTTGGGAAGATCCCCAGAGAAGGGAAAGGCTACCCACTCCAGTATTCTGGCCTGGAGAATTCCATGGACTGTTATAGTCCATGGGGTTGCAAAGAGTTGGACATGACCGAGTGACTTTCACTCACTGACTGTGCATCCTTGCGTCTGGTAAAGAATCTGCCTGTTAATGCAGGAAACGAGAGTTTGATCCCTGGTCACACGGATCCCCAGGAGAAGGAAATGGCAACCCCAACTCAGTATTCTTGCCTTGAGAATCCATGGACATGAGGAGCCTGACAGGCTACAGTCCATGGAGTCACAAAAGAAACAGATGTGACTTCGAAACTAAACAACAGCAAGCAGTGTTTGACATACAGTTGAATGTAGAGTTTTAATTGAAATGATGTTTTAAAGTTTCTTCTTCATTTGCTTCTGTAGTGAAGATGTATTCAACTCTTAGATCCACTTTTTCTTACCAAATATTAGATAAGTAGTTGATTTTGCTAGCCTGTGAGTTGAGTAGTCAGCTGTCTTCTTTACATCTTAATTTGGAGTTCCTGCTACCTGTCTGTACTGTCTCCATTGTCTGCCTCCCAAATCTTGTCAGGAGCAATGGAATAATAAACTAGCTTTGAGATCTGAAAGTGAATTCACTCACAAGGCAACATACAGCAACTCTCAAATGTTGAGACCTGAATTCTTGTCCCAGCTCTGCCAGTAACTAATTTTGCAGCCTTAAGAATAAACATATTTGGACAACCATTTCTACATTTGAAACTTGAGAAGCCGAGATAACTCCTCTAGGAGTTAAGATTAAGTAAGATTAAGTCCAGCCCCAGAATGCTCTGAGTGTTTCCCCTTTTGGATTCTCTTTTTCCTCTATAACATTTTCTGTTACCTTCATCCCGATGAATCATTTTTCTTTAAAAAAATAAACAGGACTCCATTATTTTTTGTGTATCACTGTTGTTGTTCAGTCGCTGAGTCATGTCCAACTCTTTGCCACCCCATGGACTGCAGAACCCCAGGCTTCCCTGTCTTGGACAATCTGCAGACTTTTCTCAAACTCATGTCCATTGAGTTGGTGATGTATGTATCTCTAAACTGGTTTAAATGTTTTCTCATATTAGAGAAAAGGATTAAACAATGATGGAGACATCCCTGTCTTTTTCCCACCAGCCTTTCACATCTTTAAAGTTATTTTAATTCCAAAATATTGCTATGATGAATGCTTAGAAAACCAGGGTGATTGCTGAAGGAACAGACTTCCCACTTTCCCCTTTCTCCCCTCCAGCCTTGACTGCAAGAATCATGCAGAATCATCTCTCTCTTCTTTTTGCTGCCAATCTTCCATGCCTTTAGTAAGAAACTATATCGACACAAGGACTCCTGGGTATTGCCAAAATGTGAAAATTAACTTTCTCTTTTTCTTTAAGAACATCATTTATAAAAGCCCTTATTTCTATTCCTTCCCAAATGCATGTATCTACATAAGTATTTGCATATATATGTATGTGTATATAGAGGGGTGGAAGGGAGGAGGGAGAGAGAATTTTAGTGCTTTCAACAATAATGGTTGTTTTTATTCAAGTGTTTTTCATAAAATTCATCCTGAGGTCTTCAGGTACTGGAGGGTCTTGGGATTTTCTTCAACAGCAACATTATTAAGGCTTTGACAACCTCAAATATGTATGTACATTTCAGAATTTTGGAGTGTTTTGACAGTCAGATATCATCTGCCTATCTTTCAGTGTGCAGATTTATTTCACTAACATATCCACTAACATCTCATTATTGCTATGGTATAACAACGTCTTGGAGAATAGATTCTAGCATCATAGTAATAACAGATACAAATCATGACTGCTTGTGTGTTAGTCACTCGGTCATGTCTGACTCTTTGTGATCCCATGGACTGTAGCCCACCAGGCTCCTCTGTCCATGGAATTCTCCAGGCAAGAATACTGGAGTGGGCTGCCATTTCCTTCTCCAGGGGATGTTCCCGATCCAGGAACTGAACCTGGGTCTCCTGCATTGCAGGCAGACTCTTTACCGACTGAGCCACAAGGAAGACCTCTAACTGCTCAGCTGTGACTTTATTCAGATCTATGATAAAGTGATCAAGAAAAATCATATTAGCACTGTGGGTATGGGGGAGTTGAGTACACTGAACAAAGGCAAGTGTTCTAAATTGGTGTCAAGGAGGACGCGCTAACTCTCAATGAATGTCAACAGCGTGAGTGGTTTATCTAACTCAAATGTCATGCTGTTGTTCAGTTGCTAAGTCACGTCTGACTCTTTGCAACCCCATGGACTGCAGTATGCCAGGCTCCTCTGGCCTTCACTATCTCTCAGACATTGCTCAGATACATGTCTCTTGAGTCAGTGATGCTATCTATCTCATCCTCTGTCACCTCCTTCTCCTCTTGCCCTCAATCTTTCCCAGCATCAGGGTCTTTTCCAGTGAGTCTACTCTTCGCATCAGGTGGCTAAAGTGTTGCAGCTTCAGCTTCATTGTCAGTCCTTCCAATGAATATTCAGGGTTTATTTTCTTTAGGATTGACTGGTTTGATCTCCTTGAAGTCCAAGGGACTCTCAAGTGTCTTCTCTAGCACCATAATTTGAAAGCATCAGTTCTTCAACACTCGGCTTTCTCTATAGTCCAGCTCTCACATCTGTACATGTTGTGTGCATAATTCTATTTTAGAGTTGATGAAAAACATCCAAACTATTATCTGGATTCAACCATATAAAAATCAGATTATTGTTTTACATATTTCCATATGAAAGTGAAGATAGATGATGAGGAGAAATAAAGCATCTTAACTGCTTACAGTATGCCAGGTACTATCCCAAGAATTAACTTCCCATCAATCCTATGAAGTAGTGGAAGCTTTTATTTTCATGGCATAGATGAAGAAGCCGAGGCTAAGTTATTATCTTTATCCAGTTGCTGCTGCTGCTGCTGCTCAGTCACCTCAGTCGTGTCAGACTCTATGTGACCCCATAGACGGCAGCCCACCAGGCTCCCCCGTCCCTGGGATTCTCCAGGCAAGAACACTGGAGTGGGTTGCCATTTCCTTCTCCAGTGCAGGAAAGTGAAAAGTGAAAGTGAAGTCGCTCAGTTGTGTCCGACTCTTAGCGATCCCATGGACTGTAGCCCACCAGGCTCCTCCATCCATGGGATTTTCCAGGCAAGAGTACTGGAGTGGGGTGCCGTTGCCTTCTCCTATCCAGTTGCTAGGTGCTAGAATTAAGATTGGAACACAGGAATTCTGGATCTGGAGCCTGCATCTTTAAAGATGAGTTTTCACATTGCCCCACACCCAAGTCTGCAATGTTTGCATTATTATATTCTGTAACTGTGCTTACTTACACACATTACTTTATGCCATGCATGCTCAACCATCCCATCAAGTTCTTATTTTCTGAACAAAGCATTAATATTCTAATACTTTACGATTGCCTGTGCTTTTTAATGTGTCTATAATAGCTACTTGTAGATGTGTCCACATATTTCACTATTTTCATGCATGTATCTTTGTTTCTGCATTGTTATGAAGAAATTAAAATATTATTTCTAGCCATTGAAATCTATTGATTTTGCCTAGCTTTCTAAAGTGGGAGTAGCAAACTTAAATTCTGTGTATTTCAATAGTATTCTTGACAGTAATTGCCCTGTGTTTAAAATTCATATTTCCTTTTATCTGTTAAATATGTAATTGACTTTTGACAATTTCTTTCATTTCCCCCATTCTTCCCTTGTATGGAAAGGACAATGAGAAATTGTAATTTACCTCCTCTCCTGCACTCCTTGTTTTGAATCTTCTCATTTTACTTTACTATGCTTTATTCTAAATAATAAGACCAAAGTTTGGCAGAAGAGGAGAAAAAAAGCACTTGTCATTCATGACCATCTGCTTATGCCAATAATGATTTGTTATGCCAATAAGCTTTTGGGGGATAATATTTCAGCTTTGCTTTGTATGAAATAACAAAAAAAAATGTACAACTTTTTGGATAGAGTACCATTTTCCTGCATAAAGCATCTAGATGAATAGGTTATTTTGAAATATCAATCAGACAAGTCACATGTCTTAAAATAGCATACTTTATATAACAATAATAGTCATATTCATGTAATAAAACTTTTTTAAAAATGGTATTAAAGGGTACAGAAAGTGGAAATTATCCAGATTAAGTGAAATAGACTTATATTTAGTGCTACACAAATGTGAGCCAACATTCGAAATAAAACATCAAACTTCAAAAGAAAACTTTTAATACTATAAATTAAAATTACTTGCATTTACAAAGTAAAGAACAAAAGTAGACCGGTAAAATTTGTTAGACGATTGTGAGACCCTGTGGTTTTGAGAATTTATATTTGGTAAATTGAGTGGTTAATGATAGAACCATTTACTGCTTGGGCATATTTTTTTGTCTAACAATTGTCAGTATCCCTACATGTGTTAGAGGACTTGTCAGCCAGCCAATCTGTAAGTGGGCCAACTTCTACATTTACATTTATAGATAAGGGTCTATCCCTGCTTTCTTAAAAAAAGACTACAAAATGTTATTCTGGGTATGAACAGTTTATAAATAAGTTCAATAGACTGGGTATTTTCACTTACTTTTGAAAAATGTTTCTTATCCTATTGTGATGTTATAATAATACTATCATGATGTTTAATAAGCAAGATAGTTTTTTGGATCACATATTATTATTATTGCCAAATTAAACCATGTCTCCTATTTTCTTCCCATTAAACTATGGCTCTGTTGGTTATAAAATAATATTTTACCTTGTTAAGCAAGCATTTACTAAGAATTCTTTATAAACCAGATTTCAACTATTATTAAAAGTGGCAATGCCAATGAACAAGGACATGGCATGATGGACAGCAGTATGGACCAGGATGCATAGGACCGAAGTTTCAATCCAGTTTCTATGATGTGGCCTATGTATTCCTGATGCATGCCATTTTACATACTATTAGTCCAAGAGCCCTCCATTTTCAATTAGGAGTAATACTTGCTTTGGAGAAGGTAATGGCAACCCACTCCAGTACTCTTGCCTGGAAAATTCCAGGGACAGAGGAGCCTAGTGGTCTGCCGTCTATGGGGTCACACAGAGTCGGACACAACTGAAGCGACTTAGCAGCAGCAGCAGTCCAAGAACCCTCCATTTTCAATTAGGAGTAATACTTGCTTTACAAAATCATAATCTATGATAGGAACCAATAAGATAATATAGTCATTTACAGTAAGAATTTATTGACCATCTATTGTGGTCATCTACTATGTATGAGAACTACTATATAAAGTGTTAGTGTAGTAGTGTGCAAAGCAGAAAAGGGGTCTATACTGCTAACACTGATATAGAGCCTAGTGGGTTGGGGTTACATGACTAGATTTATCCTTACGAATTGTAACAAGCTCTGTGAGAAGAATACTTCCTCATGAGAGAGTAGAGCAGTGGCCTGAATTTAACCTGGCCATGGACAGGCTTCCCTGCTGGCTCAGCTGGTAAAGATTCTGCCTGCAATGCAGGAGATCTGGGTTCAATCCTTGGGTTGGGAAGGTCCTCTGAAGAAGGGAAAGGCCACCCACTCTAGCATTCTGACCTGGAGAATTCCATGGACTGTATAGTCCACGGGGTCACAAAGAGTGGGACACGACTAAGCAACTTTCAGTTTCACTTGGAGGAACTGGAAATACCACTCAGAAGTGACATAGGTCCAGAAGATGAACATCAGTTCTCAGCTGAAAAAGGACACACACACAAGCACTTCCGGCAGAAACAACAGACTGCAAAAGTTGTGTACTATGGAAACTGTTAAGGTGAAATATTTGATGGAGCAATATTTTGATGTTAAATTGTGTGTGCTTGGTTTTTGAAATCCTTCTACTAGCCACATTGCCTCTCACGCAGAAACTAGGGCTTTCCAGATGAATTGCCCTCAGGCAAAGCATGGTATAGAAAGAATAAAAAATTGATTGCTTTGTTTTTGAGTACTGGATATTTAAAAATTAATAGCATAGATATAGACCTTTAAAACCATGGCTTTCAATGGCAAGATCCAAACATAAAATAGAATTCTAAGAAATTGGCTTAAAATAAGAACAAAAGCCTAGAGGTCTGAATGAATAAATTATAGAATGGACAAGAATGCATAATTACATAAGAATTTTTTTCCTCCTTGAAGAAGCTAATGGTCCAACTATATGTCGAATGGGGGCAATTTAGAGGGATGAGCTGCAGAGTTTTCTGGGAGAAGTCCTGTGGCCATGGACAGGGTGGCAGGTAATTGAAATATGCTTGAAGAATAAAAGAACAGAGTGAGTGTGGGTCTCATTACCCACGAGGTATTCAGAAAAACTGCAAACTTCATAGATGCCATGTGTCCAACGTAGCATCTGAAGAGTGCAATAGCAGTAGCATGAGGTACTACGATAACACAGTAGATTAAAGGAAAGCCTTACAAACACGTACCAACCTGGGATGAACTGGCAGGAAGAAGCAGCTGAGAGGTCTGCTTAGCTGGATGTATCTCCATGGTTGGGATGAAAAAGCCCTGAAATTATCACTGGAATCCCTGGCAGGTCATGGTCATCAGCAGATTCAGTAAGGGTAGACATCTGATGAGAAAGCCTTTCACGGGGAACAGTAAAGACAGAAAAAAAGCGCCCTCTCTTTCCTTCTCACTTAAACCTTTCCAAGTTTCATACAACACTGCGTCCTTGAGGCTCCTAGAGAGAGAAGACAGAGAGGGGTGTATGTGGTGGTGGTGGTGGAGGTTTGAACCATGATTAGTTTACCAGAGAGACTGAGCTGTTACACAAAAAAGACTGAGTTTTTGCTGGAAATGACTGAACTACATTCATTTGTTGTAAATTTCCCTCCATGACCAGAAGTGGGGCCAATAAACTGAAATCAGTTATAAAGGAAACTGTTCTTTTTTGTACACTTGAGTTGGTGACCATGTCAGTGGTAACCATCATTGAATCTGCAACAAAGCCCTAAGTTAGGTTCCCTTTCTGAGGGAACCTTCACAGTTACCTTAAATTTATCACTTTGATCAACTTCCCTCCTTTTTAAAATACTTTGTAGGAAATTGGATACCAGGTTCATTTTATAACTATATTCTTTTACAAATGATCGCTCGGCATTTTAGAAATTCTCCTCCATATCAAAACAGATGTTTTCAAATTATATACTTTGATCCCGTGTGAGTAATTACTGAATTACCGCTTTACATATTGGCTTGTCTTTATGTGCACATTAATTATCTTGAACATGACATGCTAAATGTTTTGTCTTCTCCTCCACTTACCTTTCTGAAATGAATTATTTGATAATATGTAGGAAGGGAATGTGTTCTTACTTGTGGAAGGTGGTTGGCTTGTTACAGTGTGGCATTGTCTCCTGGGGTCTGTTCTCTGTCTATAATATATTAATATAATGTCACCCGAAGAGTGCTATTGCAAGTCAAGGCATCTTTTGCATCTTGCCAATCGTCTTTATTAATAAGGGACAAAAGTCATCATTAATAACAATAACTTGAATTTAGAAGAAGGAAATTAACTTCACCTGAGGCATTTTACCTGCAATTAGAATCCTTTTTGTGTCCACCTATTGTGAATTTCTGTGACCTGACCAACGCTGAGCGTTTTATAAACTATCATCCTCAAAAATTGACACTCATTTCATTCTAAAATAAAGAGAAAACACACATTTATTGTCTGCTTTGCAAATAAAAGCATGTATTCATTGGTCATTATTGCTTTGCAAATAAAAGCATGCATTCATTAAACTAAATGTTTAAATTTATATTAAAATATCTTGGCTTCAGGAAAATGGTAGCGTATTTCAACTATCTGAGATGAAAAGAAATAACACAAAAATATGCATTGGATTCCTCTCTTCATGGAAATTATTTTGTGATGGGAAAGATAAATATCTGGATTTTAAAACCTGTAAAGGTGTTTTTCAAGCATAGCCAGACTAGAATGTTCTTATTTGGTGGCTTGTAGCCAACTTACTTTAGAAGTTAGTTTTGTTTTTTATATTGTTTTTTTCAAAGACATATTTGCTAATATTTGCACTGTTGCCATGGAAAGTAATATCCTGGTACACTTGAATACTTTTTGTTTTATTCTGTAAGAGGCAGTAATGGAAAATAGTAAAATTATCATTTACTCTAATAACCACTAGAGGTCTACTGATATCAAATTTCTACCAGCATTCATTTCTATAAATATTTAAAATTAAGTATGTCATATGAATTAAAGTGATGTTCCTCTTCTTTGTTACATATCTTTCATTCTATAGGCTTTAATTCCACTTAATTAAAGGTACTTGGCAGGTTTTTTTTTTTAGTTTTGATTTGTTTGAATTGTGTTTTGTTTTCTTTTTCTCTTATGCTTAAATACTGTATTGCAACTGTTAACTTTTAGGAAAGCTTAACTTCTAAGCAATTGGTGGGTACTGGGTACTTTAATTATGCGCACAGGAGACCTGGTGTGCTACCGTGTATGAGGTCACAGAGTCGGGCACAGCTGGGGGACTGAACAACAGCAGCATGCAGGGTGGCGGCTCAGATGGTAAAGGATCTACCTGCCGTGCAGGAGACCTGGGTTGGATCCCTGGGTAGGGAAGATCCTCTGGAGAAGGGAATGCTAATGCTACCCACTCCAATATTTTGTCCTGGAGAATTCCATGGACAGAGGCACCTGGCAGGCTATAATCTACAGGGTATCAAAGAGTCAGAGACGGCTGAGTGACTTTCACTTTTCACATGCATATGTGTATATATATGTTATAGCATTAGTTAAAAAGAAATGTGTCTTTTTATTCAGTAGACCATATGCATTGCATTTGATTCTAAAGCAAGAATTTAACTTTCTGGTATAATGCATTTTCATATTGACTTGTGAATGCACCTCCAGGGAGTTTGCAATATACATTCAAATCAAGCACAAGTGGAGTTCAGTATTCAAGGACTCAGGTCATAGTCACATTGCTAAAAATAGATGCTTTCTATTTTGTTAGAAATAGTAAATTGACTCGCCACCATTTTGTACAAAAATTGTGTCTGGGAACCATCGAAGTATTTAAATGTTACTATACTATTCAGTGAGATTTTGCCATTTACATTATTTTAAATAAAAGAAGGTAGCAATTCAAATCTGCATGAAAAAAATTAAAAAACCACTCTTTGAACTCTTGTACTTGAGAGAAGTTAACAGTTAATTCTGTTCAAGTGACTTTTCTGTCTTCCTGTAGTTGAGCACAGGTGACATTTGAAGAACTAAGGAACTCTCATCTGAGAGTCCCCAACACCTACAGTAACTTTAAAGAGTCCCATGGGGTCGCAAAGAGTCGGACACGACTGAAGCGACTTAGCAGCAGCAGCAGCTTGTAGGGCTTAGTAGAAATGTCTTTGCAACCATTGCACTTCAACCCCCAAAGTAAAATTAGAAATATAGTATTATCTTGTTGAAAAAAGGAAGGGAGAACCTATGAGTTCTGTACATCCTTTTCCTACTAGCCAAAATAATGACTATAATCTGCAATAAAGAGAAAATAACCTGAATTTAAGGGCACATCACGTCTACATTTTTAGGGGCCATTAAGCGAACTGAATTTATTCTCAGACATCTCTCTACCTGAGAGACAAAGGCAGTATTATGAAGGCAGCAAAAAGGATGGCTTTCATTCAGAACAGTTAGTGAGCACTGATAATTTTTTTACCACATGTTGCTGGATGTTTTATAGTATGCAGGATAATTTTTTGAGTAAGCAGAATGTGCTACTGTTGATGTTAGTGATTTGGAAGATTCCAGAAATGGCTCCCCTCATCTGATGTGTGGGTGTTTAGTGATGACCTAAGGCTGCTGGCCATGGGTGAGTGAATGCTGATCCCAGGGTGTGTTAATTTCTGTCAGCATAAATGGACTGATGCAAGGCAGCATCTTCCCAGAGGAATGAACATCTTGTTATCAGTCAAGAGGAAGCACCTTTTGCAAGTTGCCAGCCTTTTGTAGTTAGTTCCAGGCACCCCATGTGCATGCTACTGTCTGCCTTCTACTAAAAACTGTCCTTATTCACCTTTCATGGAGTACACGATTTTATTGTACTTTTGGTTTCTGAAGGTGCTTATATTTTCTTCTTTATCAAAATTAAAATATATACCCTTCAAAATGAAACTTTTGCAAACATGAAAGAAAAGTGAAAGAAAATGAAAGTGAAGTCTTTCAGTCGTGTCCTACTCTTTGCGACCCCGTGCACTGTAGCCTACCAGGCTCCTCTGTCCATGGGATTCTCCAGGCAAGAGTACTGGAGTGGGTTGCCATTTCCTTCTCCAGGGGATCTTCCCAACCCAGGGATTGAACCCAGGTCTCCTGCATTGGAGCCAGATGCTTTAACCTCTGAGCCACCAGGAAAACATGAATGGATATTCAAATTTAAATTACCCGCTCATAACTGGGAAGGCTCTATAGGAACTTAAAGACATTTTTTACATATATGTAAAAGTATATATATACGTATATATATGTGTGTGTGTGTGTGTGTATTGTATATGTGGTGTGTTTCTCAAGTGGTGCTAATGGTAATGAACTTGCCTGCCAGTGCAGAAGATGTAGGAGATACAGGTTTGATCCCTAGGTCAGAAAGATCCACTGGAGTAGGAAATGGCAACCCACTCCAGTATTCTTGCCTGGAGACTCCCATGGACAGAGGAGCCCAGCAAGGCTACAGTCCATGGGGTTGTAAAGAGTCAGACAAGACTGACGCGATTTAGCATGCACGCATTGTATATGTATATATTGTACAGATATATGTGGGCTTCCCAGGTGGCACAATGGTAAAGAATCCTCCTGCAGATGCAAAAGAGTCGAGTTCAGTCCCTGGGTTGGGAAGATCCCCTGGAGTAGGAAATGGCAATCTATTCCAGTATTCTTGCCTGGAGAATTCCATGGACAGAGGAGCCTGGCAGGCTACAGTCTGTCTATGAGTTCACAAAGAGTCAGACGTGACTGAGCATGCCTGCCTGCATAAAATATAAAATAAATATACATAATACATAAAATGCATTATATATATAATATATATAATGCATAATATAGAATATAAAATTGCATAAAATATATAAAATGCATAAATATAAGATGAACCAAATATATATAATACATAAAATGCTTAAAATATATATAAAAATTTCAAATGTGTGAAAGTGAAACTGTTAAGGTGTTTAGTCATGTCCGACTCTTTGCAACCCATGGACTGTAGTCCGCTAGGCTCCTCTGTCCATGGAATTCTCCAGGCAAGAATATTGGAGTGGGTTGCCATTCCTTTCACCAGGGGATCTTCCCAACCCAGGGATTGAACTGGAGTCTCCAGCATTGCAGGTGGATGCTTTACTGTCTGAGCCACCATATGCAAATAAAGAAAATATTAGAGTATGTATATATTCATGGCAAAATGTACTCATCTCCTAACTTCAAAAATTGTTTACTTTTAAACTGTTTAAATTGGGGGGAAGAAGAGAACTGAAAGAAAACATGCTTTTGACTTTTCAGAATTTTGCTTCACTTTGGCCATACCTCTCGTGCCAAGATCATGGTGAAAACTATTTAGAAATTAGTTCATTCTCTTCTTTGGTTCAACTCTAATCAACATGACCTAATGAATAAAAAGGAAAAATTTCCAGAAGTAAACTTCTGGAAGCATTTAATAATTATGATAGAAAAAAACTTATAGTTTTTAATGTACTGGCTTACAAATAATTTACCTATTTCTTAATTATTAAGCCCTTACTGTGAATCAGGTAGTTTTTATGTGTAGGACCGTAGCAATGAATGAGGCAGACAGCATACCTGTTATCCTGGAATTTATACTTGACAGAAGAAAACCTAATTATATTATATAAAATAAAACAGTAAATCCTATATAAGAGAGGAAGTATGTACCATTAAAACTGCTTTTGTTAAAATCAGAAATACAAATTTCTCTTTTAAGAAAGGAAAATGTTTTGTTAAGATTTTTTAAAACCTAAGAGGAAATGTCTTAAAAAGTATCTATGTGTTTATTATACTGTATTCCTCTATTCTTGGGCTTCCCAGGTGATGCTACTGGTAAAGAACCCATCTGCCAGTGCAGGAGATGTAAGAGATGTGGGTTCGATCCCTGGATCGGAAAGATCCCCTGGAGAAGGGAATGGCACTATTCTTAAAATTCTTGGTACCTGAGATGAATCAGTCTTTCTTGAGCTATGAAACATGTATTACTTCATCCTTTATTATAAAATACACGTTAATGGCTCTTCATGCTTGAGTTGCTTTTATAATTTATAAAATATTGCTTATAAAGTTAGATAAGCCATAAAAGAATGTCTAATGTAAAAAGTAGTAATTAAAAGTTTTATCAGTCAAGGGAAGTAAACTGTATAAGAATTTGAGTTTCTTAGGTTTCATGGGGTACATTCTTTTCCAAACTATATAAAAAAAAAAAAAAGACACCATACACTTCCCACAGGCAAGAGGACCATGACTCCTTCCTGTTTTCCTGCTTCAAAAATTTAAAGATAACATGATTTTGCCAGTTTTTTTTTCCACTGAAAGCTAAATATAAAGCTTTATCGTTCATTTCTTATTTTTAAAATATTTTTAGAGTAGCTTTAGGTTTACAGCAAACTCAGGAGGGGAGGCACAGTGATTTCCTACACAAGTCTGCCCCTACACATACATAGCCTCAGCATTATCAAAATCATTCACCAGATGGTACATTTTTTTAACCAAAGATGAGCATACATTGACTCATCATAATTACCCAAAGTTCATAATTTACTTCAGGGTTCACTCTTGATGTTATACAATATATGGGCTTAGATAAATGTGTATTGACATATATATCCATCGTTATATCATACAGTGTATTATCACTCCTGTAAGAATCCTCTGTGCTCTGCTGCTTCTGCTATCTTGCTCTTCACCCCTGGAATTCCTGTTGCTTTTTATTGTCTACCTAGTTTTGTCTTTTCCAGATTGCTGCTTATGGGGGCATCACAGTATGCAGCATTTTCAGACTGGCTTCTTTCACTTAGTAACATATACTTAAGTTTTCTCCATATCTTTTCATGGCTTGATAGCTCCTTTATTTTTTAGCACTGAATAATGTTCCATTGTCTGAATACACCACAGTCTATTTATCCATCCACCTATTGCAGGACCTCTGATTACTTCCAAGTGTTGGCAAGTATGAGCAAAGCTGCTGTAAACATCTGTGTCTAGGTTTTGGTGTGGACAGAAATTTTCCACTCATTTGGGTGAATACTAAGTAGCATGATTTCTGGATTGTGTGGTAAGTGTGCGTTCACTTTTTAAAAAACAACCAAATTCTCTTCTCAAATGGCTGTACCATTTTGCAATCCCACTAGCAGTGAAGGAGGGTTCTTGTTGTTCCGTATCACTAGCATTTGATGAAGTTGGTGTTCTGGATTTTGACCATTGTAATAGGTATATATAATGGGATCTTATTGTTATTTTAATTTGCATTTCACTAATAACATAGTTTTTAGTCCATCTTTTCATATGCTTATTTGCCCTTTGTGTATCTTCTTTGCTGAGGCATCATTTAATGTCTTTGGCCCATTTTTTATTTGAGCTACTTTCTTTGTGGTGAGTTTTGAAAGTTCTTTGTATATTTTGGATAACAATGTTTTATCAGATGTGTCTTTTGCAAATATTTTCTCTCAGTCTGTAGCCTGTCTTCTAATTCTCTTGATACCATATTTTGCAGAGAAGAAAAATTTCAATTCAATAAGTTCAGCTGATAATTACTACTTTTATGGATCATGCTTTTGATATTATATCTAAAAAGTAATTACTACACTTAAGGGCATGTGGGTTGTTCCTAGGTTGTCATCTAGGAATTTTCTAGTTTTTCATTTTAGGTCTCTGATCCACTTTGAGTTAATTTTTATGAAAAGTGTAAGCACTGTATTTAGATTCATTTTTTCTAGGTGTACCATGTTCTTGGATTGAAAGAATCAATATTGCCAAAGTGTCTGCACTACTCAAGGCAGTCTATAGATTCAGTGCAATCCCTATCAAATTACCAAGGGCATTTTTTCCACAGAACTAGAACAAAAATCTTAAAATTTATATGGAGACACAGACAACCCTGAAAAACCAAAGCAATCTTGAGAATGAAAAACAGAGCTAGAGGAATCAGGCTCCCTGACTTCAGACTGTACTACAAAGCTATAGTCATCAAAACAGTATGATACTGGCCTATGTTCAATTAATCTATGACAAAGGAGGCAAGACTATACAAGGGAGGAAAGAGAGTCTCTTCAATAAATGATGCTGGGAAAACTGGACAGCTACAGGTAAAAAATTAGAACACTGTCTAAACCATACACAAAAATAAATTCAGAATGGATTAAAGACCTAAATGTAAGGCCAGACACTATAAAATTCTTAGAGGAAAACATGGGAAGAACACTCTCTGACATAAATTGCAACAATATTTTTTTCAGCCCATCTCCTAGAGTATGGAAGTAAAAACAAAAATAAATAAGTGGGAGCTAATTAAACACAAAAACTTCTTACACAGCAAAGGAAACCATAAACAAAAAGAAAGACCAGCACATAGGATGGGAAAAAATATTTGCAAATTGTGAGACTAACAAGGAATTAGTGTCTAAAATATACAAATAGCTCATGTGGCTGATTATATTAATAAATAATTGATTAATATAATTAAATTAAATATATAATTAAATATAATTATATTAAATATGTTCGTGACATTATACAGGAGACAGGGATCAAGACCATCCCCATGGAAAAGAAATGCAAAAAAGCAAAATTGCTGTCTGGGGAGGCCTTACAAATAGCTGTGAAAAGAAGAGAAGTGAAAAGCAAAGGAGAAAAGGAATGCAGAGTTCCAAAGAATAGCAAGAAGAGATAAGAAAGCCTTCTTCAGTGATCAATGCAAAGAAATAGAGGAAAACAACAGAATGGGAAAGACTAGAGATCTCTTCAAGAAAATCAGAGATACCAAAGGAACATTTCATGCAAAGATGGGCTCGATAAAGGACAGAAATGGTGTCTACCTAACAGAAGCAGAAGATATTAAGAAGAGATGGCAAGAATATACAGAAGAACTGTACAAAAAATATCTTCACGACCCAGATAATCATGATGGTATGATCACTGACCTAGAGCCAGACATCCTTTAATGTGAAGTCAAGTGGGCCTTAGAAAGCATCACTACAAACAAAGCTAGTGGAGGTGATGGAATTCCAGTTGAGCTATTCCAAATCCTGAAAGATGATGCTGTGAAAGTGCTACACTCAATATGCCAGCAAATTTGGAAAACTCAGCAGTGGCCACAGGACTGAAAAAGGTTAGTTTTCATTCCAATCCCAAAGAAAGGCAATGCCAAAGAATGCTCAAACTACCGCACAATTGCACTCATCTCACATGCTAGTAAAGTAATGCTCAAAATTCTCCAAGCCAGGCTTCAGCAATATGTGAACCGCGAACTTCCTGATGTTCAAGCTGGTTTTAGAAAAGGCAGAGGAACCAGAGATCAAATTGCCAACATCTGCTGAATCATGGAAAAAGCAAGAGAGTTCCAGAAAAACATCTATTTCTGCTTTATTGACTATGCCAAAGCCTTTGACTGTGTGGATCACAATCAACTGTGGAAAATTCTGAAAGAGATGGGAATACCAGACCACCTGATTTGCCTCTTGAGAAATTTGTATGCAGGTCAGGAAGCAACAGTTAGAACTGGACGTGGAACAACAGACTGCTTCCAAATAGGAAAAGGAGTATGTCAAGGCTGTATATTGTCACCCTGCTTATTTAACTTATATGCAGAGTACATCATGAGAAACGCTGGTCTGAAACAAGCTGGAATCAAGATTACCAGGAGAAATATCAATAACCTCAGATATGCAGATGACACCACCCTTATGGCAGAAAGTGAAGAGGAACTCAAAAGCCTCTTGATGAAAATCAAAGTGGAGAGTGAAAAAGTTGGCTTAAAGCTCAACATTCAGAAAACGAAGATCATGGCATCTGGTCCCATCATTTCATGGGAAATAGATGGGGAAACAGTGGAAACAGTGTCAGACTTTATTTTTCTGGGCTCCAAAATCACTGCAGATGGTGACTGCAGCCATGAAATTAAAAGACGCTTACTCCTTGGAAGGAAAGTTATGACCAACCTAGATAGCATATTCAAAAGCAGAGACATTACTTTGCCAACAAAGGTTCGTCTAGTCAAGGCTATGGTTTTTCCTGTGGTCATGTATGGATGTGAGAGTTGGACTGTGAAGAAGGCTGAGCGCCGAAGAATTGATGCTTTTGAGCTGTGGTGTTGGAGAAGACTCTTGAGAGTCCCTTGGACTGCAAGGAGATCCAACCAGTCCATTCTGAAGGAGATCAGCCCTGGGATTTCTTTGGAAGGAATGATGCTAAAGCTGAAACTCCAGTACTTTGGCCACCTCATGCAAAGAGTTGACTCATTGGAAAAGACCCTGATGCTGGGAGGGATTGGGGGCAGGAGGAGAAGGGGACGACAGAGGATGAGATGGCTGGATGGCATCACTGACTCAATGGACATGAGTCTGAGTGAACTCTGGGAGTTGGTGAGGACAGGGAGGCCTGGCGTGCTGCAATTCATGGGGTCGCAAAGAGTCGGACACGACTGAGCGACTGATCTGATCTGATATTAAATATAATCAAAACAACCCTGTCAACAAATGGGTAGAGATAGACATTAATAAATGACTAAATGGACATTTCTCCAATGAAAACATATAGATGGGCAATGGCACATGAGAAGATGCTCAACGTTGCTAATTATTAGTGAATTGGAAATCAAAACTACTATGAGATAGCACCTCACACCAGTCAGAATGGCCATCTTCAAAAAATTCACAAATAAATTCTGGAAATATATTTAACTCCTGTGTGTACTGTGCTAAGTTGCTTTAATCATGTCTGACTCTTTGCGACCTTATGAACTGTAGCCCGACAGGCTTCTCTGTCCATGGGATTCTCCAGGCAAGAGTACTGGAGTGGGATGCCATTCCCATCTTCAAGGGATCTTCCCAATCCAGGGATTGAATCCATGTCTCCCTGTGTCTCCTGCATTGCAAAGAGATTCTTTACCCAGCGAACCACCTGGGAAGCCCTAACTTTAGGTGTACTCCATAGTGATTTGCCTAAGTAACAAAATGATTGCAGGATAAGTCTAATAATTATCTGTTCCAAACAAAGTTATTACAATATCATAAACCATATTCCTTCTGCTTTATATTATATCCCATAGCTTATTTTATAACTGGAGTTTTACATCTCTTATTCCTTTCATCTATTTCACCTAACACCCTATCACCTTCCCTTCTAGTAAACACATACATGTTCTCTGTATCTATGAGTTTATTAACATTTTGTTTGTTTTTAGATTCCACATACAACTAAGATTTTACAGTATTTGCCTTTCTCTGTCTGATTTATTTCACTTAGCAAGGTTAACCATCTAGATATATCCATGTTGTACTTCTCATTTCTGATATTGTTAATTCATGTATTTTTATTATTTTCATTAAGTTATTCCAAAGGGTTATGAATTTTACTAACAGTGTCAAAGACCCACCTTTAGCTGTGGTGCTTCTTCTGTATATTTTGTGTTATTTCCCCATTTACATTATTACTCTTCTCAATTTTTAATGATTATTCTGGTTAGTTTGGGTTTTTCCTTTTCTAGCTTCTTAACTTTAGGCTCTTCATTGCCAGTGTAAGCATTGAAAACTATATATTTCTAAGTGAAAGTTTAGCTTCTTCACATTTGTTTTGGTAAATTTTGTTACATTAATGAAAATTAAAATATCTTAAAATTTTCCCTGTGATTTCTTATTTGACTCATGTTTTAATCAGAAGTGAGTATTCAATTTCTGAATCTTTGAGGGAATTTTAGATTTGAATTTATTGAGACTAATTCCATGGTTCAGTGTATTATTTATTTGATGAATGCCATGGGTCAGTATACTGTTTGATTTGATGAAAGGTTCATATGCACCTAAAAATAAAAATATTCTGTAGTTGTTTTCCTGTGGTGTTCTATATATATCAATTAAGTCAACTTGTCAGACATGACTGAGCGACTTCACTTTCACTTTTCACTTTCATGTATTGGAGAAGGAAATGACTACCCACTCCAGTGTTCTTGCCTGGAGAATCCCAGGGACGGGGGAGCCTGGTGGGCTGCCATCTATGGGGTCGCACAGAGTCAGACACGACTGAAGCGACTTAGCAGCAGCAGCAGCAACTGTCATTAAGTGACAATTAGTGAACAGTGTCATTCAAATCTAAATCCTTATTTTTATCTACTTGTTTTCTGTCGTTTTACTTTTCACTTCTCTTTTTCTTTATATTTAAAATACAGTTCTGTACGACACCATGCTGTTGAATGTTCCCTACCATCTATTTCTCTATAGAGTAATGGATGGATGAATAGATAGATAGATAAATAGATAGAAAGATTCATTTAGGTGTTTGACATATATCTCCAGCCAGACAATATCTTTTTTTATTAGAGGATAATTTCTTTACAATGTTATGTTAGTTTCTGCCACTTACCAACATGAATCAACCGTAGGTATACATATATCCCCTCCCTCTAGAACCTCCCTCCCACCTCCCACCCCACCTCACCCCTCTAGTTTGTCACAGAGCGCCAGGTTTAAGCTTCCTGGATCATACAACAAATTCCCACTGGCTCTCTGTTTTACAGATGGTAATGTATATGTTTCAGTGTTACTCTTTAAATTTGTCCCTTCTTCTCCTTCTCACACTGTGTTCACAAGTCTGTTCTCTGTGCATCTCCATCAGTGTTCTGCAAATAAGTTCATCCATGCCATCCTTCTAAATTCCAAATACATGTTAATGTATGGCATTGGTTTCTCTCTTTCTGACTTACTTCACTCTGTATAATAGGCTCTAGGACTCAAATGCATCCCTTTTATGGCTTAGTAATATTCCATTGAATGCACATACCACAACTTCTTTATCCATTCATCTGTTGATGGACATCTAGGTTGCTTTCATGACCTAGCTATTGTAAACAGTGCTATCATGAACATTGGGGTGCATGTGTCTTTTTCAATATGTTTTCCTCAGGGTCTACGCCCAGTAATGGGATTGTTGGGTCATATAGTGGTTTTACTCTTGGTGTTTTAAGGAATCTCCATACTGTTCTCCATAGTGGCTGTATCAATTTACATTCCCACCAACAATGCAAGAGGGTTCTCTACACCCTCTCCAGAATTTATTGTTTGTCCGTTTTCTGACAATATCTTTTAATCAGAGGATTTTTAGTTATACTTTTTTCTCTTTTTAGTGGTTATCTAGAAATTTCAGTATGTATCTACCTTAATATACTTTAAATGAACACATTACCATTTTATTTTTAATGTAAGAATTTTAAAATAATATATTTCCAATTATTCCCTTCCTTTGTGCTATTTCTTTCATCTTTCACTTCATAATTTATAAACTCCATGTTTATAATACTATTTTTGCTTTTAATAGCATTTATAGGAAGTAAGAAATATTTTAATATCATTGTTTGTATTTCTTACATATTTATAACTTCTTTCACTTTTTTTTAGGCTGAGGTTCCATCTGGAATTATTTACCTTTGTACTGAAGGATTTACTATATTATTTTTGTTGTGTAGATGCTAATGACAAATTCTTTCAACTGTTGTTTGTTGTATATATCTGTATTTTGCATTCGTTTTCAAGGACAGTTTTACTGATGATGGAATTTTAGGTTATGAGTATTCTTCCCTCAAATTAAAGCTGTGTTTTTTGTATTATGGATTGAATTTTTTTTGTGTTTAGTCAGCAATCACTTGTGTTCTGTACATTGCTGCTGCTGCTGCTGCTAAGTCGTTTCAGTCGTATCTGACTCTCTGCGACCCCATAGATGGCAGCCCACCAGGCTCCCCCGTCCCTGGGATTCTCCAGGCAAGAACACTGGAGTGGGTTGCCATTTCCTTCTCCAATGCATGAAAGTGAAAAGTGAAAGTGAAGTCGCTCAGTCGTGTCCGGCTCTTAGCGACCCCATGGACTGCAGCCTACCAGGCTCCTCTGTCCGTGGGATTTTCCAGGCAAGAGTACTAGAGTGGGGTGCCATTGTACATTAGGTGGAAATAAATGAAGACCAGCCAAATGATGACAGGCAATGGCTATTTATTCAGAGCTTGTTATTACAAGAGGCAGCCACCATCTCTTATGTTTCACAGAGATGAAGCGACAGAGAGAGGAGAGGAAAAGCTTTATAATGAAAGAAGGAAAGGCTTCAGATGTTTCCTACTGGAAAGCTATTGGCATGTGGAAGCTGGAGTGGGCTAACTAAAAGTGAGAAGTCCTGTGAAGGTAGTTAAGGGTGCACAGGACTTTGTCTGGGTTAGTCCTAATTTGAGCATAGGGACAAGAATTTAAGCTATCAGTGATTAATCAAATCCTGGTCATTTTAAAGCAATTGTTGCAGGGGTTATTGTCTGACATCTTAGGTTGGTTGCTAGAGATAGTTGTCTATAACTTCCTACAAGTCTGACTTAAAGTTGTCTGACTTCTTGGTCTAGTTACCATAGAAAAGCTGTTGGTTTCCTGGGATGGTTGCAGAAGATGTGAGTCAGAGCTCCATTTCTGTGTTTGGCCTAGCCATTGCCCATTTGAATATTCATCCTCTCAGTTATTTGTATTTTATCTCTGCCTGCTTTTAAGATTTTCTTGTATACTTGGTTTTTAGCAGTTTGCCTATGATATGACTAGGTGTGTGTGTGTGTGTGTGTGTGTGTGTGTGTGTGAGCTTTCACTGGGATCTTGTTGAGCTTCTTAGATTTGTGGGTTGAGATTTTTCACCAGTTTCTTCAATTTTTCATATTTTGGTTTAAAAAAAAAATTTTACTCTCATTTTATCTCGTTCCCCCTTTTGATATTCCAGTTATGATGTTGCATATTAAACTCATTCAAAGGCATTGTATTCTTCAATACTATAATTTTCATTTGATGCTTTCTTAGTGTGTCCAGTTTTCTGCTGAAATATACTATCACTTTACCTACTGTATCAATCTTTTGCTGTAAATTGCTTAACATATTAATTACTAGTGATTATTTTATTAAAGTCCAAGATGCTAATTCCAATAACTGAATTTTTGTGGCTCTTATATTTACTTTGCCTTTTTAAAATTATGGATAGGAGAAGGAAATGGCAACCCACTCCAGTATTCTTGCCTGGAAAAGTCCATGGACAGAGGAACCTGGCGGGCGGCAGTCTATGGGGTTATATGACTGTGCATGCGTGCATGAGGGTAGACGGAGATGGGTTGGTAGCAATAAACTGGTAGAACTAAAATAAATAAATAAATTATGGATAAACTTTTCCTTCATATATAATATAAAGTTTTATTGTATTCTGGACCTCATTGGAAATGAATGTTTGAAGTATACCATTTTATTCTTTTATTTCCCAGGTAATATAAGTCCCTTCCATGCCTGGTGGTTAGGGTAAGGGACTAACCATTCCAAATTCCTCTTATTGCTGGGTCATAGTTTTAATTATATTGAGTTCATCTTTAATTTGCCAAACCCCTAACCTCCCAGGAGTTTTTCATCTTGAATATATTTCAACAGAAAGGAGACTGTACTGTAGTCAGAAATATGTTTGTTTACTGTTGCATTCCAATTACAGAGGGTTTTGGAGTGCAAATACTGCAAGAATGTTAAGGAACAAGCAATTTTCTTTTTGCATTTTTCCCCTCTACTGCTGCTTTCTTTAGATTTGGGGAGAAGAAGAATTGACATACTAAGGTATTTTTTAAATATTTGGGGCTATTTTCAGTTTTTAAAGTATTCACTCAACCAAATTGTTGTCTTGTCTTGGCTGACTTCGCCTCATCCCTACAGAGCCTCTCCATCTGTATCAGGACTGCTTCTCTGTCCATACACATTCATGTCCACTGTCAGGTATGGAAGCTGCAGAAGCTCTTTGCTCATCTCCTCATTCTCCTATCTCACTGGCATCTTATTCTCAGTTTGTTTCTTAATTTTTTGTCAGTTGCTCTATTAAATTTGCTGGGCCTTGTGACTCAGTTTTCTACATGTTTTCTTTTCTATGTGCAATCACTCCAGTGGTGATAACATTTAGACTCTTCATTTCAATGCCATGACTAGTTAAATCTCCAAATCAGACTTCTACCTTTAACTCCAAACTTGTATTCCCAATACCCTATTTGACATTTCCAATTGGGTAAAGAATAAACATCTTAATACATCCAAAATTGAACTTCTCTCCACAAAATAAAATGCAAACAAACAAAACCCTCTACACCTGCAGTCTTTTTTCTCTCAATGATAATTCAACAATCTCAATGATAATTCCATCCTCTAGGTTACTCACACCAAAATACTTAGTCACTTGTGACTTCTGTCTTTCTATCATACTCAGCGTGCTATCAATCAGAACATTTGCTGGTTCTTCCTTTTATCTTTAGAGCATATCCAGAATCTGAACACTTATCTCCACTTCCATATCCACTATCTTGGTCCAAACCACCAGCATCATTTGCCTGGCTTATTAAAGTAGCCTCAGACCTAGTCTCCCTGCCTCCATTCTTGTCTCCTTGCCTATCCTTCATTATACTCTCAACCTGGGTGATCCTTTTGAAACTGCAGTCAGATCATGTCACTCTTGCTCAAAACCTTTCAGAGGATTTCAGCATCTCTCAGTGTAAATTTTAGTCTTTTGTATGGTCTGGCTATAGGGCCCTTGTGCTGTACCTCAAACATGCCAGGTATACAAGGGCCTCAGGGTTCTCTCTGATTGTTGTTAATTTTGCCTGTTCAGTTCAGTTCAGTCGCTCAGTCATGTCTGACTGTTTGTGACCTCATGAACCACAGCATGCCAGGCCTCCCTGTCCATCACCAACTTCCGGAGTCCACCCAAATCCATGTCCATTGAGTCGGTGATGCCATCCAACCATCTCATCCTCTGTCATCCCCTTCTCCTCCTGCCCTCAATCGGGGTCTTTTCAAATGAGTCGGCGCTTTGCATCAGGTGGTCAAAATATTGGAGTTTCAGCTTCAACATCAGTCCCTCCAGTGAACACCCAGGATTAATCTCCTTTAGGATGGACTGGTTGGATCTCTTTGCAGTCCAAGGGACTCTCAAGAGTCTTCTCCAACACCACAGTTCAAAAGCATCAATTTTTCAGTGCTCAGTTTTCTTTATATTTCAACTCTCACATCCATATATGACCACTAGAAAAACCATAGCCTTGACTAGACGGACCTTTGTTGACAAAGTAATGTCTCTGCTTTTTAATATGCTGTGTAGGTTGGTTATAACTTTCCTTCCAAGGAGTAAGCATCTTTTAATTTCATGAAATTAAATTTCAAATTTAATTTAATCACCGTCTGCAGTGATTTTGGAGCCCAGAAAAATAAAGTCGGCCACTGTTTCCACTGTTTCCCCATCTATTTCCCATAAAGTGATGGGACCAGATGCCATGATCTTAGTTTTCTGAATGTTGAGCTTTAGGCCAGCTTTTTCAGTTTCCTCTTTCACTTTTATCAAGAGGCCCTTTAGTTCTTCTTCACTTTCTGCCATAAGGGTGGTGTCATCTGCATATCTGAGGTGATTAATATTTCTCCCAGCAATCTTGGTTCCAGCTTGTGCTTCCTCCAGCCCAGCGTTTCTCATGATGTACTCTGCATAGAAGTAAAATAAGCAGGGTGACAATATACAGCCTTGACGTACTCCTTTTCCTATTTGGAACCAGTCTGTTGTTCCATGTCCAGTTCTAACTGTTGCTTCCTGACCTGCATACAGGTTTCAAGAGGCAGGTCAGGTGGTCTGGTATTCCCATCTTTCAGAATTTTCCACAGGTTATTGTGATCCACACAGTCAAAGGCTTTGGCATAGTTCATAAAGCAGAAATAGATGTTTTTCTGGAACTTTCTTGTTTTTTTGATGCTTAAAATTCTCCAAGCCAGGCTTCAGCAATACGTGAACTGTGAACTTCCATATGTTCAAGCTGGTTTTAGAAAAGGCAGAGGAACCAGAGACCAAATTGCCAACATCCGCTGGGTCATCAAAAAAGCAAGAGAGTTCCAGAAAATTTTGCCTGTTAATTGTTGTTAATTCTTACATCTGCATTGCTTGCTCCAGTGTTTCCTTTGAGATTGCTCAAATCTTTCCAGTGAGGTCTTAAACAAAGTTTATTTAAATTGCAAACTATATATACCTCCTCCACTTTATTTTGCCCGATAACACTATTTTCTTCAACTATCTATATATTTTACTTCTGTCTTTTATTTTTTCTCTTCCCTCATTGAAATGTAAATAAGGGGATAAAAGAGTGTTGTTTTTTTTTTTTCCTGTTTTGTTCATGCTATATATATAGAATAATGCCTGACACATAGGAACTATTTTAAAATGTGTTTGTATATTACTAGCTGTGTTTTTCTAACTTGGCTATGAATTCATATTGCTAGCCTGAGTCTTTACACTGTGACAGTCTAAAGATGAAAAGGTTTCTTTGCTTTACAGTGACACCTTGTCCCCTTTCTATTATTCTGTTATATTAATTGTGCTAGAGTTTGGGAATTATTGTTATAGTTAGAATAAAACAAGCAAACATGATTTTCTTGAACAAAAGTTAAGTGTTATCCTAGGAAAAGGAACATATATTTGTCCTCCATCTGCCAAAAAACTGCTTTGTAAATGTTAAAATACTTTTCAAATATAAATAATTGAAATATTTTGCATAGTAGACAGCTTTGGAATATTTTAGTACTGATTTGACATATCAGCTCTCTACTGAAAACTACATGCTGCTTTTATGTATTTTAGGGCCTCCAATGTAAGCAAGTTTGGACATTCAAATTCCGTGTAAATAATTTAATGCTTAATAACAGTCTTCCAAAATAATTTTTCACTTTAAACAAAATTAAGTATATTTAAATTCATAACGATGCCTATAACTATATTCTAATCAGGTGTAAAGACTGAAATAATTGGGGGAAAAGCAGAAATTGAAAAATGAATAATGGTTCATGTTTAAGAATAGTAATGAACAACTTTGCATTTTAGTGTAATGAAATAATAAAAATCTCTTGGGAGTTATTTTGATCATTCTCAAGACTGAATGAATATCTAGAATAAAGAAATTTTAGTTTGAAGTAAATAAAAATTCATGTCCCAAATTTGCCATCTTTTTTAGATTAATTATTGATAGCTATTATTTTAAAAATTTATGTAAGCATATACTTTGAATCTCTGCATAAATACCCCAAAGCCAATTTCAAAATTCTTATTTTTGTTAGAATAGATGGTTGAGATAAGTTCATCCTGAAAGTTTGCTTATATGTTTTAGAGATTAATAATTCCTAAGTCAAACTCTTGAGACTTGTGTTTTGAAGATCTATATATATATTTAAAATCTCTGAAAGTGTTATATGTAATTTAGTGGCAAAAATGGAAATTTCCTCATATACAAGCAAAGTCCTCCATTAAATCCAAGAATCAAGTGCTTGACAATTACTAAATATTAATTTCTTAGTTCATTTTATAATCTCCTATCAAAAGTCCTTAGCCTCTATCACCTATCATCAGATTATGTAGCGAATAGATTATTCAAAACTTTAAAATAGTTATTGTAATATATATGAGAGAATATATAGATGTGCATGAGCCTTCAAATTAAAGAGTAAAAGAATCATTATAATTTCAGTACATTTCGTAGTATAATGGTGTAGCAATACATCATAGAATACTTTTTGAAGGGGAACTCATTTGCATGCTGAAAGCTTTGCTAGTATTACAGATGATAAAAGTCATGCATTTTAGCCTTTTTTTTTAAGAGAGGAAACTAATTTCTTTTGATGAAACTTTTAGCATGTCTAATACTCAGCTTTTTGGATCTCTGGATTTTAGAATATATTGTATCATTTTAATTTCAATGGGCATGTAGGGAGAATACATCTAACTGAAAATGTGCTAGAAGGCAGTTTTTTTTTTTTTTTTAATTTTATTATTGGAGTATAATTGCTTTACAGTGTTGTATTAGTTTCTGCTGTACAATAAAGTGAAACAGCCGTATGTGTAAGTAATATGCCCTCCCTGTTGAGCCTCCTCCCCATTCCACCCATCCCACCCCTCTGGGTCATCACAGATCACCCAGCTAAGCTCCTTGTGCTTTACAGCAGGCTCCCAATAGCTACCTGTTTTATACATGGTAGGTATATATGTCAACACTTCTCTCCCAGTTCATCACACGCTCCCTTCTTACCCTGTGTCTACATGACCATTACATCTGAGTCTCTATTCCTGCCCTGCATATAGATTTATCTGTATCTTTTTTCTAAATTCCATATATATGCATTAATATGCAATATTTGTTTTTCTGACTTCACTCTGTATAACAGAAATCTCTTGCATTCCTATACACTAACAACAATGAAAGATTAGAAAGAGAAATTAAGGAAACTATCCCATTCACCACTGCAACAAAAAGAATAAAATACCTAGGATTAAACCTACCTAGAGAGACAAAAGACCTGAAGAGACAGAAAACTGTAAGACCCTGATGAAAGAAATCAAACATGACACAAACAGATGGAGAGATATAACATGTTGTTGGTTTGGAGAAGAGTCAATATTGCAAAAATGACTGTACCACCCAAAGCGATCTACAGATTCATTGCAATACCTATCAAATAACCAACGACATTTTTCACAGAACTAGAACCAAACGCTTTACAATTTATATGGAAACACAAAAGACCCTGAAAAGCCAAAGCAATCTTGAGAAAGAAAAACAGAGCTGGAGAAATGAGGCTCCCTGACTTCAGACTGTAAGACAAAACTACAGTAATCAAGACGGTATAGATTAATGGAACATGATAAAGTCACACACCTCAAAAGATATGAGCACCTTTTCTTTGACAAAGGAGGCAAGAATATACATTGGAGAAAAGACAGACTCATCAGTAAGTACTGCTGGACAAACTGGGCAGCTACATGTAAAAGAATGAAATTAGAACACTTCCTAATATCACACACAACAACTCAAAATGGATTAAACACCTAGATGTAAGGCCAGACCAAAAAAAAAAAAAAAAAAACCCTTAGAGGAGAACTTAGGCAGAACAGTCTTTGACATACATCACAGCAAGATCCTTTTTGACCTACCTCAGAGAGTAATGAAAATAAAAACTTTCTAACTCCTATTAAAACTTCATTAAGCTAGATTTCAGTGCTAACTTCTAATGAGATTGTACCCCTTTCTCTTCTAAGAAATTCAGTAATATACCTATTTGAATACCTTGTTCAAGTTTTGTTACTAGTTGTCTGTTTTATTGAGTTGACTTAATAAAACCAAAGAACTGTCTACATAGACTGTATTGTCTAATGCATAAGTAACTACTGTGTATTCAAAACATTTTTTGTCATATAAACAAGACACTTATAAGTTACGTATACGCTAAAAACACCATGTGGAATAAAATTCATGACGGCAAATTTTTATGTGTAACAATGATCATGTGTAACATAAGATGCTTTAGGCAGACAATCTGAAATATACTTAGAACATTTGTAAGACTTGAATCAGTTTTTTCAATTTTGGTGAAATCAGTGATGCATGATGACAAACTATATAAATTTATGTAACAATTGATTCATATCACAATTAATAATACAAATGAATTGTATGTCCCAATTTCACAAAGTGAAATATAATTCATATTATATTTACTACTATTAGTAATACTACAGATATGTTTCACATTTTAAAATTTGAGTGTAATTTTCATAACAATAATGATTAAGAGCATGAATTAGATATTTCATAATTTGAAGTGTATTATTAGGATAAAAAATTCATTAGCATGTGATCCTCAACAACAGTGTCTTTTTATAAATGATTAGATGTCAGACTCTCTATTTCCACTGACCCCATTTCAGATGAACTTCTGAATGGCAGTTATAAAGTACAAGGCTTTTAAGATAACATAGTATATTGGAGGGAGGAAAAGGTCGTGTGCCTTGAGGCTGTATATAGTCTATATAATACCCTCCATTGTGTACAAGCACAATATTATATGGATGAGGTGTTGATGATAATTCTGTGTTGTAGCCTTAATTTTTCTTTATTCTTTGACCTTCATTGTTAAAATTTCAACAAATAAGAGAAGTTGAGTAAGGATAGACTGTTTAGCCCAGTGGTCTCTCTTTCACTTTCCTTGGACTTATTTGATCCTTCAGTAATGCTCGTCCTGCACCAGTAAAAGAGGAAATACGTTTTGTGCTTCATAGATCAGTATGCTGATTGTATTGTGTAGGTTGTACTTAACTTTATAATTGCTGATTCTTTCTAAACATAAGAACAATTCAATTATGCCAGTCAATGTGAAAGTAAGAAAAAAACCTCACTTTCCAACTACATAAATAGAATTAATTTTTCCTGTACATTAGTTTAACCATAATAAAAGCTCTTTTATAGAATTTTAGAATGTATGTTTTTAAGTAGGAAGATCTCAACTTGAGAGAAAATATTTGAGCTTTAGTATAAGATTCAGTGATATATTAATGAAATGACTAATTTACAAATTTATTAACAATCATCATATAATAATAAAGCACTACATAATATCTGGAAGCAATGGTGTTTGTTTATATTTTTGTTGCATGCAATGATTTATACAGCATGTTTATGGACATTATTTTCTTTGGGCGAAATGTAGACAGAAAGATTAGCTCTCTTTTGTGCCCTCTTAAAAGCTATGAACGCTCAGACTTGAGATGATTTCTGTCCAATCATACACTATAAGTGCACGAGAAAAGGTTTCAATCTATTTCTGGATATAGTTAATTTCTTTTGTGAATATGCACTATTGCTTTCTACTTGCTAGTGTCAAAGTCCAAATGACTTCTTTCTATGATATAATATTGACATTTTCCATCTGTTTGCCTATTTTAATTTTGGCATGTAAATATGTGTGTGTGTGTGTGTGTGTGTGTGTGTGTTTGAAATGGCTGTTTGAGTGAAATTGAATACATTAATACTATTTTTTTAAAAATCAGATAATCGGGTGACCTTTTCTTTGGTATATTCTACCACAAAGTAGACCAAAATTGTCTCTAGAAATTTCAAACACTTCGAAAAATGGAATGGAAATAGCAGTTACATATTTATAAGGAGAGGATTGTGCCTTATATTTTTAGCTAGTTTATAGTATTCTAGCAGAAGCTTCTTTAGGAATGATTCGGGCTTGTTGAGGTTCTGATATGTCTGCCATGCCCTTCAGGTGAGACTCGTAACTGAGACTTAGGGTCCATCACCCAGTGCTGTGTTTCTGTACTTCTCTCGAGTATTTAGTATTTTTTCACTCTCTATCCTCTCTGAGATGTACACAGATCTTTTTCTTCTTTTGTCCCTTCAAATGAATCTTTGGGTTACTCATTAATATTCCAGGTTTTGATATTCATTTGCCATTTCTTATCTTCATTTCCTTCTTTTGCCCGTTTTATTACATCATCCAGTCTTGTCCTTATTTCACTTTTTTTCTACGTCCCTGCTTTACTTTTTACCCATCATGATAGACTTTATGTCTTTTCTAGCATGTATTATTCTAAATAATACACAGTTACTTACTTCAGTAATTAATGGCAAGAGTTAGTTCATATGTTATGAAGATATGTTAAACAATGATATACAATGTAACTATTAACTAATTCTTCACTCTTTATTCATTTGTAGCTATACTGGGCCTTTGTTGCTTTGTGCAGATTTTTCTCTAAAAAAAAGAGTGAAGGCTACTGTTCATCGTGGTGTGCAGTCTTCTCATTGAGTGGTGGTTTCTCTTGTTGCGGAGTACAGGCTCTAGGCATGCAGATTTATGTATTTGCAGCTTATGGGCTCAGCAGTTGTTGCTCATGGGCTCTAGATCCTGGCCTCAGTAGTTATGGCACAGAGGCTTAGTTGCCTCATGGCATGGTGGTCTTCCCAGACCAGGGATCAAACCCGTGTCTCCTGCAGTGGTTGGTGGATTCCTATCCACTGTACCACCAGGGAAGTCCTGTTCACTCTTTTTAAATGTTGTAGGATACAACAGGAGCTTCCTTGGTGGCTCAGTTGGTTATCTGAGAATCTCCCTACAATGCAGGAGACCAGGGTTTGAGCCCTAGGTTGGGAAGATCTCCTGGAGGAGGGCATGGCAACCCACTCTAGTATTCTTGCCTGGAGAATCCCCCTGGACAGAGGAGCCTGGTATGCTGCAGTCCATGAGGTTGCAAAGAGTTGAACATAACTGAGTGACTAAGCACACAAGATACAACAGGTATTGAAGATGTGGTCTCTTTACCTTAATGAATGTATAATATTGATGGCTAAAAATATTACATGATATATAAATAATATAAACAGTAGATGTTACAATCAACTGGCTATGCTTTCTTTTCCTTCATTTATGCATGGTTCTTGTGAGTTATTACTCCACTAAGGTAGAGCTGCTGAAAACAAAAAAAAAATGTATCTTCCCTAAGCCAACTTTATACTCAACCCAGACATGTAACTTTAGCAGTGCTAGATATGTGCCTTGAACGAATGTGTTTAGTTCAGACTACTGGTCAGTTGTCCTGTTGGAACATTTAAATTATCTGACCACCATCCCATAAGGTTATCTTGTGCACATGGAATTCTCCACTTGGAACTACTGTAATGAACAGTATGAGAGACAAATAGTTCTCTTCCCATAAATCTAGGGCTATAGGATTGGAATATTGGTAATAATACCTCACTGAATTTATTTAATTCACTATGTCTTAAAGAACAACATTAAGATAATGCTTATTATCTTAATAACAAATGCTATTATTAAAATTATTATATGTAAGTTTAGTGTTTATTCATACAACATTAATTCAGCAGACATTTTCCAGATATCTGTTATGAACTAATGATTATGCTAAATACAAGCATGTATTCTTAGTCCTTAATTGCATTCTCTGACATTTTATAACTTATTATATATCTCAGTGGTTGCTATATAACAACATAAAGCTGTTTTCATTTTATAGGACATCTTAGAATTTCTTTCTGTGTGAAACTCGGGTCACTTGGAGCATGTTAGCCTTGTATATTACTCAGAGTTAATTTGAAGTTCTGTTTTCAGAAGAAAGAAAAATACTGAATGTCTAGAAATAACTTTACAACTCTAAATCACACAACAAGATAGAATGTGATGTCTTCTGCAGATACATAGCACCTTTATTCTGAGGAGGTCAGAGTGTTCCATATATATTTATCTCATTCCACCAAGATTTTCCTTCTGCAGTAATTGCCAAAACACAGAGAAGTAACATTTCTTACCTCAGGTCATGAAGTCCTCCTTCATAGATAACCAAATATACATATTTTCTAAGTCCTGGCTTTCTCTACAACATGGCTCAAAAATACATTCATTTTCTCTTAAAATGATGAATTACTTCAACCAATAAATACTGTGTGTCTACTGATAGTAGGCACTGCTCTGGGTACTTGGGATAAATCAGTAAGCCATGCAGAGGGAAAACCCTCCCTCTGTTGTCCTTACACGTCTATTTTAATGAGAGAAAGTGGGTGGCATGGGGGAGACTGATAACAAACATTGTAAATTAGTAACTTACAATCTTTTGATGAGAGATAAATGCAAAGGAAAAATAAAGTAGTTAGGGGTAAGTTAACCGGTGGGATGGGAACATAAAAAGTTTAATACATATGATGCAGAACTAATTTAAGTTCCCAACTATAATATATAAAGCAATACTAAAAAGTGGTTCAAAATGGAAATTTAAAAACAGTTGTGTGGAGTGTTTTGCATATTCATATTGAGGAGAACTGAATTTATTAATTCGACTTAGCAAGCATGTATTGAAAAGAATTCTGTCTAAAAGTAGTGTTTCAGTGATTGTAAGTATAAGGGTAGTCATAGTATAGATTCTACTGTCAAGCTGCTCAGAGACTGGGAGACATGATACTCTGGTTATCTATAAAGATACCCACCTCAAAGCATGACTGTTTAAAGCCATACCGTGTTATGATCTCATGATTTTGTGGGTTGATAGATTTCTGGTAGTATTTGTGCTTTTTGTGATATCTCCTGGGACTGTCATGTCTGAGAGTAGTGGCTCAGTCATATGCTTGATGCCTTGGTGGAGAAAGACTGGAGGTTCATTTGTTCTGGGACATCGGGTGGCTAGGACAAATGGCCTTGTTTTATTTCTTATCAGGACCTCTTCCTCTCTTTGTGGCCTCCATGTAGTTCTGCCCCTGGTTTCTCTACATGGTGTTTCTGACAGGTAGTAAGACTTCTTAGGGCTTCCCTGGGGCTCAGATGGTAAAGAATCTGCCTGCAATGCAGGAGACCAGGATTTGATCCTGGGTCAGGAAGATCCCCTGGAGAAGGGAATGGCAACCCACTCCAGTATTCTTGCCTGGGAAATCCCATGGAAAAGGAGCCTGTCAGTCTACAGCCCATGGGGTCACAAAGAGTCAGACACAGCTGAGTGACTAACACTTTCACTTTTTCACTTTCAAGACTTCTTACTTGATGGTCCAGAGGTTCACAAAGAACAAAAATAGAAACTGTTGGACCTTCTTAAGAGGTAGGTCCTGAACTTCCACAGGGTCACTTCCTCTACATTCTACTGGTTAAAGTGAGTCCCAGGCATTTCCAGATTAGGGGAGGGTATTTCACAAGGGGAAAATTTTGTGCCAATAGGATTCCCAAGTCACCTGGGACTATTTTTGAGGAATAACAATCTCAGTAGTCATGTATGGATGTGAGTGTTGGACCAGAAAGAGGCTGAGTACCAAAAAATTGATGCTTTCAAACTGTGGTGCTGGAGAAGACTCTTGAAAGTCCCTTGGACTGCAAGGAGATCAAATCAGTCAATCTTAAGGGAAATCAACCCTGAGTATTCATTGAGAGGACTGATACTGAAGCTGAACCTTCAATACTTTGGCCACTTGATGCGAAGAGCTGACTCACTGGAAAAGACCCTGATGCTGGAAAAGATTGAAGGCAGGAGGAGAAGGGGATGACAGAGGATAAGATAGTTGGATGCCATCACCGATTCAAATGGACGTGAATTTGAGTAATCTCCGGGAGATAATGAAAGACAGGGAAACCTGCCATGCTGCAGTCCATGGGATCGCAGAGTCAGACACAATTGAGCGACTGAACAACAACAATTGCAGGAGACAGTGCTGTCGATATGAACAGGGTACGGTGGAAACACTGAAGCTGGACATCTGGAAATCTGGTGGTACTTGAGAAAGGCTTCCAAAAACAAGATGATGATGAAGTAAACCTTAAAGGAAAAGTCAGAATTTTCCAGTGAAACGTACACCAGGCAGAGAGAGAGAGCATGAGACATATACAAGGCATGGTGTCAGAGAAGAGTGTCATGCGTATCAAGAACTTCCAGTTCCTTAAAACAAGATTAAAGTCCACCCTCTTGTTAAATGATGAGAAAGAAGGCAGAAGAGGAAGGCAGACCTTTGATCCAGGGGTATTTTATAAAATTAGAATTGCTCTCAGAAAGTTGTTGTGAGGGTTAAATTATATCAAGCCTCTGGCATATATATATATGTGTGTGTATATATTTATATTTATATACATACACACAAACATACATATACACACTAGGTGTCTATACATGTATGTTGTTAAAATACTAATTGATTTCTTTTTTAAGTTTTTTATTTATGTATTTATTTTTAATTAATTTATTTTAATGGGAGGCTAATTACTTTACAATATTGTATTGGTTCTGCCATACATCAACATGAATCTGCCACGGGTGTACACGTGTTCCCAATCCGGAACCCCCCTCCCATCTCCCTCCCCATACCATCCCTCTGGGTCATCCCAGTGCACCAGCCCCAAGCATCCTGTATCCTGCATCGAACCTGGACTGGCGATTCGTTTCTTATATGATATTATACATGTTTCAATGCCATTCTCCCAAATCATCCCCGCCCTCCCTCTCCCACAGAGTCCAAGAGACTGTTCTATACATCTCTGTCTCTTTTGCTGTCTCACATACAGGGTTATCGTTACCATCTTTCTAAATTCCATATATATGCGTTACTACACTGTATTGGTGTTTTTCTTTCTGGCTTACTTCACTCTGTATAATAGGCTCCAGTTTCATCCACCTCATTAGAACTGATTCAAATGTATTCTTTTTAATGGCTGAGTAATACTCCATTGTGTATATGTACCACAGCTTTCTTATCCATTCATCTGCTGATGGACATCTAGGTTGCTTCCATGTCCTGGCTATTATAAACAGTGCTGCGATGAACAGTGGGGTACACGTGTCTCTTTCCCTTCTGGTTTTCTCAGTGTGTATGCCCAGCAGTGGGATTGCTGGGTCATAAGGCAGTTCTATTTCCAGTTTTTTAAGGAATCTCCACACTGTTCTCCATAGTGGCTGTATTAGTTTGCATTCCCACCAACAGTGTTAGAGCTAGAGGAGAACATAGGCAAAACACTCTCTGACATAAGTCACAGCAGGATCCTCTATGACCCACCTCCCAGAATATTAGAAATAAAAGCAAAAATAAACAAATGATTTATTTTAATCATTTTATATTGGAGTAGAGTTGCTTTGCAGTGTTGTATTAGTTTCTACTGTACAGCAATATGAATCAGTGATATATACCCCTCCCTTTTGGAACTCCCTCCCATTCAGGTCACCACAGTGCATTAAGTGGGCTTCTCTGTCCTGTACGGCGCATTCTCACCAGTTATCTATTTAACATGTAGTATCAATAGTGTACTGGTCAGTGTACTCAGTAGTGTCCCACTCTTTTATGACCCCGTGGACTGTAGCCCACCAGGTTTATTTGTCCATGGAATTTCCTAGGCAGGGGATCTTCCTGACCCAAGGATCGAACCTGCATCTCCTGCACTGCAGGTGAATTCTTACCTCTGAGCCTCCAGGGATGCCTAGTATCAATAGTGTATATATGTCAATTCCAGTCTCCCAATTCCTCCCCTCACTGCTGCCCCATATCCATGCATTTGTTCTCTGCATCTGTGTCTCTTATTTTTATGCTCTGCAAATTGGCCTCTCTGGTGACTCAGCAGTAAAGAATTCACCTGCAGTGCACGAGACACAGGTTCAATCCTTGGGTCGGGAAGACCCCCTGGAGAAGGAAATGGCAACCCACTCCAGTATTCTTGCCTAGGAAATCCCACGGACAAAGAAGCCTGACGGGCTACAGTCCATGGGGTTGCAAAAGAGTCAGACATGATTGAGTACACTGACTGGTACTATCTTTAATATTCCACACATATGTGTTAATATATGATAAGTCGTTTTTCTTATTCACTTCATTCTGTATGACACTCTCTAGGTCCATCTATGTTTCTACAAAACAAAACAAAACAATTCATTCCTTTGTATAGCTTTATAGCTTTTATATATTTATAGAATATATAGTAATATTCTATTTCATATATGTACCACATCTTTTTTATCCATTCCTTATTGATGGACAACTAGGTGATTTCTGACACTTGCTTTGCCATGATGAGAGATTTGAATTTCATTCTGATATACATGGAAAGCCAAGTATTCTCAGAGAATCACTTTGCTATATGGAATTTATGGTAGAAAATAATGTATATTTCATCATATGAATAAAATGTATATTTTATTATAATTTATAAATGTATGTTACACATTTTTATATCAGTGAAATTTAAAATATAAAATATGCTGTGCTTTTTTGGAGAACTCGTTAAACACTACCAGCACATTAAAGATATCATTTTCCTATGTCATCCTGATTCCCGTATGTCCCTAATTCTCTTTGCTCTACTTGTTATGCACTCAGCTCAACGTTTCAACCTAGATATTCTCGGTGGTTGTTGTTTAGTCACTAAATCATGTCCGACTCTTTGCAATCCCATGGGCTATAATCCAGCAGGCTCCTCTGTCCATAGGATTTCCCAGGCAGCAACACTGGGTTGCCATTTCCTTCCCCACCCAGGGATCAAACTTGCATCTCCTGCATCTGTATTCCAATTCACTAATCCTCTATACTTTTCTCTCCAACTACTATCAACTCTAAAGCCTATCATAAATACTAAATGTTAAACATCTCATGTTTAAAATTATTGAATCTCTCTTTGATTTCATTACAGAAATTCTCACTGTGGTGAAATTCCCACCTCTTTTCACTAATTTCCTTAAATATAATAATCACAGTTATTTCAAGATAACAACTAGGTTATTGGTATATCTTTCTACTGCCTGTTTTTCTGAGATCTGTTTTTTGCTTCTTGATCCTATTTATTGGTATTCCTTTTCATGTTTAAAAATTTAAATTTCAGATATTGAGTATGAAAAATAGTAGAGGGTCTGGGCAATGTTATCTGACTTAGAATGAGTTTCCCTTATCAATTTGTATGCAGATAAGGAGGCCCAAATTATCTGATCAAATCAAGTTTTGAACTGATGGGATGCTGGCTTTCAGTTCTTATAATAAGCTTCCTTCTGCATCTTTTCTTCTTCCACTCATAGGGTCTAACCTTCAAGAGATGCCAATAGGTTCAGTTCAGATCAGTCACTCAGTGATGTCCAACTCTTTGCAACCCCATGAATCACAGCACACCAGGCCTCCCTGTCCATTACCAACTCCTGGAGTTTAGTCAAACTCATGTCCATCGAATCGGTGATGCCATTCAGCCATCTCATCCTCTGTCGTCCCCTTCTCCTCCTGCCCTCAATCCCTCCCAGGATCAGGGTCTTTTCCAATGAGTCAGCTCTTCACATGAGGTGGCCAAAGTATTGGAGTTTCAGCTTTAGCATCAGTCCTTCCAATGAACATTCATGACTGATCTCCTTTAGAATGGACTGGTTGGATCTCCTTGCAGTCCAAGGGACTCTGGAGGGTCTTCTCCAACACCACAGTTAAAAAGCATCCATTCTTCAGCACTCAGCTTTCTTCACTGTCCAACTCTCACATCCATACATGACCACTGGAAAAACCATAGCCTTGATCAGACGGACCTTTGTTGGCAAAGTAATGTTTCTGCTTTTCAATATGCTGTCTAGATTGGTCATAACTTTCCTTCCAAGGAGTAACCGTCTTTTAATTTCATGGCTGCAGTCACCATCTGCAGTGATTTTGGAGCCCAGAAAAATAAAGTCTGACACTGTTTCCACTGTTTCCCCATCTATTTCCCATGAAATGATGGGACCAGATTCCATGATCTTAGTTTTCTGAATGTTGAGCTTTAGGCCAACTTTTTGACTCTCCTCTTTCACTTTCATCAAGAGGCTTTTTAGTTTCTCTTCACTTTCTGCCATAAGGGTGGTGTTATCTGGATATCTGAGGTTATTGATATTTCTCCCGGCAATCTTGATTCCCGCTTGTGCTTCTTCCAGCCTAGCGTTTCTCATGATCTAGTCTGCATATAAGTTAAGTAAGCAGGGTGACAATATACAGCCTTGATGTACTCCTTTTCCTATTTGGAACCAGTCTGTTGTTCCATGTCCAGTTTTACCTGTTGCTTCCTGACCTGCATATAGGTTTCTCAAGAGGCAGATCAGGTGGTCTGGTATTCCCATCTCTTGTAGAATTTCCCACAGTTTATTGTGATCCACACAATCAAAGGCTTTGGCATAGTCAGTAAAGCAGAAATAGATGTTTTTCTGAAACTCTCTCGCTTTTTCTATGATCCAGCAGATGTTGACAATTTGATCTCTGGTTCCTCTGCCTTTTCTAAAACCAGCTTGAATATCTGGAAGTTCCCGGTTCACATATTGCTGAAGCCAGGCTCGGAGAATTTTGAACATTAATTTACTAGCGTGTGAGATGAGTGCAACTATGTGGTAGTTTGAGCATTCTTTGGCATTGCCTTTCTTTGGGATTGGAATGAAAACTGACCTTTTCCAGTCCTGTGGCCCTGCTGAGTTTTCCAAATTTGCTGGCATATTGAGTGCAGGACTTTCACAGCATCATCTTTCAGGATTTGAAATAACTCAACTGGAATTCCATCACCTCCACTAGCTTTGCTTTCCTTGGGCTTCACTGATAGCTCAGTTGGTAAAGAATCCGCCTGCAATGCAGGAGACCCTGGTTCAATTCCTGGGTTAGGAAGATCTGCTGGAGAAAGGATAGGCTACCCACTCCAGGATTCTTGGGCTTCCCATGTGGCTCAGCTGGTAAAGAATCTACCTGCAATGAGGGCGACCTGGGTTTGACTCCTGGGTTGGGAAGACCCCCTGGAGAAGGGAAAGGCTATGCACTCCAGTATTCTGGCCTAGAGAATTCCGTGGACAGTCCATGGGGTCGCAAAGAGTCGGATGCGACTTTCACTTTCACTTTTGCTCTCCTTGCTGTGAGGTCCAGTGTCTTATCCTCATTCCTCAGAACTGCTTTGGGGATCATCATCAAAACAAGTTTTCAGGAAAATGTTCTCTTCCCTACCCTTCCTATCTCCACTTCCCCTCAGATGAACACCTAACAGATACACTAATTGTTATATTGAAAAGCAGGGGCTCAAAATATAATACAGTGGAGAAAAAATAAACAAATTTCTAGCAGTTGTGATTGTTGGCATTCCTATAACCTGTGTTGGTTATAACTCACATGCAAAATTCAAGTCTCAGTTGTGGCACTTTCGTGTGACCTACTTTAAAACCTTTAAAAAATAATAATAATACTATATTTCAGGGGCAGGGGAGCTGGAAAATACATAACATGATTGATTTCTAGGTAGTTAGTCTTAAAGGAATAGCAGATGGTAAACATTAGCTATTAGAGCAGGAAATTATTTCCTTAACATATTTTTTGAGCTCAGAGATTCTTTAAAAATAAGTAATTCTGGTTGGTTGATTTTGAAAGTAAACCATATGTTGTTTATATGTCTTGGCATTTATCCAATTTCCCTGAAAAAGAGAGTGAAAAATGAAAAAAAAAAGCCTTTTACTAATTAGATAATAATGAACATCATGAAAACAGGTGTCATAAGTTTTTGAATTATGAGAATGGATCTTCAGAACAAGCTCTGGGAATAGGTTCCTGGGTTGGGGAGGGTCAGTAAATACTCTGCATATATGTATAAGGTGAGTACGTGGGCATCCTGAAGATATAGCCCAAGGCACACATTCAACAAATTTAAATGTTATTTATTACTATGATAGAAATCAAAAACACAAATCAAAGTGAATTTTCAAATGCCCTGTCGATTTGGAGTGGGTTGCCATTGCCTTCTCCCAGATGTGAATTACTAAGTGTAAACATGTGCATTATTTTCGATACTGATGTACTCATTAATAACACAAAATATTTCATACATATTTGAATGACAAGCAAAAAATAAGCCTGATGAGGGAGAGGATACACACACACACACACACACACACGCGCACATATATATGTATATATGCTTATGGCTGATTCGCATTGTTGTAGGGCAGAAACCAAAACCAATACAACATTGTAAAGCAATTATCTTCCAATTAAAAATGAAAAAATAACAAAGAAAAACAACTTCCACACATTTTTTAATCTTCACTCTACGTATGGAAATAGAACCTTTATGTTTTACTAAATGAACTGACTTTTGCAGGGAGGATTCTATCCCTGTAGTACCTGGCCATTGTGGGTGCTCAATAAATGTTCGTGCAATGAATGAATGAATGAATGAGTAGCCAACTGACCAAAAAAGGTAGCCTGATGATTTTCCTAGAAGGCTAATAGGAGACTGGATTAGTCTAATATATAGATGCCCTCCCCTCTAAGTGACAGCCACATCCATTGGACCTGTTTTCTCTCTTTACTGGAAACAGTGGGTGTAGATGATGCCGGTTCTATGGCTTCAGTCACAAAGCAGAGTAGTCCCCGCTTCATGTGGGGGAAGGATGGTGCTCAGTCAAAGCTGTTCCTGACATAAGGGATTGAGGAGTGGAGAGGATGATGGGGAAATCCAGGAGTACAAAGGACAGTTTGATGACTCGGGTGATATGCACATTCCTGGCGTTAGTACACTGAACCTTGGAGAGGGAGAAACTTTTCCAGTCCTGTGTCTTTTCTTGCCAACAAAAGAAATGGACAGGCTTGGATGCACTGGGATGTTTCTGGAGGAAAATGAATATGCAAAATAGGATACAATTAGGGCAACTCAAAGGCATTAACAACTATTTAAAATATATAATAATATATATGTTAATTATGTTCCAAAAATATAACTGCTGTGTTTGAAAATAATATAGAAATTCTGCCCTCGTACAGTATGACCTGAGACTAGCTTTCTTCTGCTGTTGCAAAGAACTTAAAATTCCACTGATGATTATTTTTCAAAATGATTAACACTTATTGTGATTATTCTCCGGCTAATATATGTATGCAAAATGTGGCTGCAAGGATTTGCTTATGTTAGCATATCCCCTCCCCCACCCTGAAACCTCAAGGCTCCAGACATGGATGCTAGAGAGAAAATGGTTGTGTGTGTGTGTGCGTGCGCGTGCGTGTGTGTGTGTAACCTTCAAGTTGATACAATGCGGATGATATACAAACAAACAAAAAGAAAGATAAAGCTTTCCACTTGATAATGCCATTCTCAACATATTATCATTTTAGAAAAACTTAGAGGAAGGAGAATGATTTAAATTTAAGAGAGTAGTGTTTTAAATGAGCTATACAGAACATTTAAAATTGGAAATTTAATATAACCGAGAATGGCACTTTTGTTAAAGAATGCTGTAATCTTCCAGGCATGTTCTTAATCAGTGATCTCCCCGTAGCAAAATGCATAGATAATCAACAACCCAGTCTGTCAGCAAACTTGTTGGGGGATTAAATCCTAAAGGAAGGAGCCCATAGCCCTGGAGGAAAACTGAGTGCCGGTTTCCCTGAATCTTTGAAGGCTCATCTCCGTAGTCCCACTGCTAGAATGTGCTCTGTTGTCATAGCAACCCCATCTCCTGCTTCATACAGGAAAGATTAGCTCTTACTGTGCAGAGGAGAGAATTTAGGGGAAGTCAGACTAATCCCTGGGTGCACTTGGAGAGAAAGGTTGGACCTCGCCTGAGGGATGCTCTCTCTGCCATGATAGAATTGGCCTGCCACAGACACTGGTATTTAAGTTGAAGAGCAGAATTCACAGTAAGTTTCAGCTCCTCCAGAGTAGAATATTGATGAATGAGGTTTGTCTCAGTCTTGTTGAAGACCGTCCCATGCAGCAGTAGAATGACAACAGGAGACTCTGATGAGACTGCCAATGTTTTCCTAGTTTTGGTGGTATTTAAAGGGTTGACCACATCAGAAACTTGAGGAAAAATTTTAAGAGACTTTGAAACATCCATCTGAAAGCCTGGGAGCATGTCAAAATTAGATAGGCAAAAATAAATGTATTATATGTTTGGGGCACTTTATTTACCCTGGGTTTTTGTACATTTAAATTTAAAATCTCATAGAAAGAGAAACTCATGAAAAAAAATCTATGTTGAAGCAGGTGTGTTTCTTTAACTCTCAAAGTGATGATAATTCATTTTAGGATTGTAAATGTTCTTTTTCTATTGTGCATACATGTTTTTGAATATCTTTTTAGAAGCATACAACTGGTAAAGTTCTTTTAAGGTAGTTATAAAATTATAAAGAGGTATTCTTGGGTAAGATTAATTTATTTAGCTCTTCTATTTGAGCTGCTGCTTCAACTTCTCAGCATAAAGCATGTGCAGTGTGTAAATCTTTCAGGATTTTCCACTGCTTACCTCAAATGAATTTTGTTCTGGGAGGAAGTCTATGTGGATTTATTTAGATTTTTTCCCCTTGATTTATATTTGTATATTTTTATGCAGTTATTAAGGATTGCATATATTTTAGCTAAAGTGCTGGGAAAGCTTGTGGATTTGCAGTGTTTGATTTTGATAGCTATTGTGAAGATGTCTAGTCTTTCAAAAAATTACTTCGAAGTATACTTTAATCCACATCCAAAAATTATTTTTTCAAGCATATATAGATTATACATGTATTACTAATATATAAACTGTATGCCTGTCATCAGTGTGTATTGCCCTGAGAGTATATGTGTTTGTATTTAAAGTATTCATGGTGGAAATTGTATCATGCTGCATTCATCCTGTTTTCAGTTGTTTTGATTGTGACCATACATGTATAGTGTGTATTTAGAAACTGAGTTTTGCTTTCTATGGCCCAAATTTTAGGCTACTAATGTAATAGCAGACTACAACTACCATCACAGTCTGTGCTAAATATAGCCATTATCATAAAACACCTAATTGGCATTTGATGTGTGTTGCTTTATCAGAATAAAGGAGATTTGGTTGTTTGAAAAAGCAGAGCAGAGATGAGACATATACTCCTTTTCTCTTAAACTTAATACTAGAATAGGAGACATGTCTTAGATTTAAAGGAACAATTATGTTAAAAGGCGGCATAAAATTATTCTCTTCATATGTCAGGGAAAACACACAAAGCCATAAGGGTCGTACTTGGATTAATAGCATTCAACTTGTAACCATGCAGAAGCCTGGTGCTCTTAAGAAAATGGAGACAAAGCAGAAAGTCAGGAGTCCCGTTCAGTAAATGATTGCAAATTATTCTAACAGTCTTTTCTGTGCTTTCAATCATTAGTTGAAGGTAGGACTCACCAAGAGAAAAAGGAACTCTGCTCTTTCTATGCTTCCCCATCCTTCACCCCCATCCGTGCAGAAAACAAAATGGAGTAATTTATCCCTCTTCATAGACTTTGGGCAAAAGTGAGGAAATCAATGAATGACCTTATGCTAAAAAGTGAGAAGATTCAGGTCTACTATTGATGTGAAGCTCAAAACGAGCAGAACAAAACTGTGAAAGAAGGATGACTAAGAAAAAATGGGCACCATTTACTTAGATAACATAAGTATATATTTGACTAATAATTGAAAGGTCATAAGTCAAGGACTTGGTCCAGTCACTCCCTTAACCAAACTTTTTTGAGAGGTATTCTTAACCAGTGTAAAGGAAAAAGGAAAAAAAGAAGCAAAAAATTGTTATATCACTTAGAAGTTTCCATTTCAAGTCTTCTTTGGTGGTGTTGGTGGTTATTATCATGATCATTATTTTTAGGAATACCGCCTGATTGAACTGGAGTCAGATGATGTAAGTTGTCACATCCCTGAGGCGGGTTTGGTTTGGGTGCCTAATATGTCAAGGTCTTGCTTGGAGAGGGAATGGGTCACCCTTCAAAGCCTAATTACTCCCTGAAATGCTTTGGTTCAAGAGTTTTGGGAAGAGCGAGTAGCTCCATTCTTGAACAGGTCTCAGAGGTTTGAAATGTCATTTGGAGAGTCCAGAAGTCCATTTGAAGAATAAAACTCTTCAGGACATAAAGGACTTCTGAAAGCTCTGGGGTTTCTAGGTGATCTGGAAGTGATTTGAGCTTTTGCATGGGAAACCAGAGGAAACAATCACACAGGAAAAAGATCAGAGTATAAACTTCTGCTGGAGAACTGGACAGACCCACATTGGAGGCATTAATACATGATTTCCTAGTGGTCAGTTACTATGTAAATTGAGAGCTTCTAAAACTTTCCAGTATGGTTGATGATTATTATAGTAAATATTAAAAATAAAAAATCTTCTTCATAATAGGTGATACTATGACATGAACCCATTTTGTATTTGCTTTTAAAAATCAAATTAAGGTTCAGTTTGACTTTTCATATAAGATTTGATTCCATGACACAAGTTTGGGTAAAAGGCCACTCAAGAACTATAATAAAGCAATGATTCCTCTTTTCTTTTTAAAATTTCACAATTTATGCTGATGTAAAAATCTCTTCATATTCTTCAAGTTTTACTGTGCCTCAGGACAAATATATAAGATGCCAAATTTATGTTTTCTTAGGGTTACATGTAAGCAGATGGGTAGCATGGTGCATAGGGAAGTTGGCTGGAGCAGTTGTTGAAATCAGGTTGTAGAAAGACCAGAACATTAGTCTGGGCTTTGTGCTCTTGATAAAATATACTTTTGAGGGCTTTCCTGGTAGCTCAGATGGTAAAGAATCTGCCTTCAGTGCAGGAGACACAGGTTCTATCCCTGGAGAAGGAAGATCCCCTGGAGAAGGAAAAGGAAACCCACTCCAGTATTCTTGACTGAATTCCATGGACAGAGGAGCCTTGCAGGGCTACAGTTCATGGGGTTGTAAAAAATCAGGCACAAGTGAGTGACTAACACTTAAAACTTTTAAGGGATGATGGGGCCAATGAGTATCTGTGAACCAGAGTGAAAAATAGAAGCAGTTTTCTGTAAAGGATGTATCTTACACATGTAGGGAAGGATGAATAGATGGTCTGGGCAATCGTTCAGGGATGTGAATAGGATAGAGAGCCTAGGCTAGCACAGAAGCACTGGGAATTAAGAACAGGGAATAGATGAGAAAGAATTATAGACATGTAGTCTATGGAATCTCATGTGTTAATTTATACAACCAAGGTTTATTTGACCTCTGCCAAGTGACAGGCAACAAGACAGATGGTAGGAATTATAGAGCAAAATGCAAAAGTTCAGGCATTCATCAAAACAGTCTGGTGGGAATGACTGAAAGATAGAAAATCAAAATATCTTGTGGTAAGTGGTGTGATAAAACAAGCAGAGGATAGACTTGCCCCATGACTGGGTAGCGCTGAAGAACCTTCAAACCCCAAACCCATTGGTGCCATTACTAGATATAGAGAAAATAATAGGAAGAGGGGTTTATGAAGAGAGTGGTGGTGGTAATGAAGGCAGCTATGAGTTAGACTTTGGGTATCTTGTTTGATAAATAAGCCTTAAAAACAATACTATATTTAATTATAGTAGTTACTCATAATGTAGTTTCTTTTAGAAGGTCACATTACTATGTGAAATTTCATAGCATCTTAGCATTTATTTTACTACTCTCTGTATTTTGTTTTCTCTTTAATAGTTGTATATAGCAATTAGAGTATGTGAGAGCTTGACATGTATTTTCCTTTTGAAGAACAGCTTTTTAGTGTGATCAAAAAAGTTTAATTTTGATTACTAGAGTCGGACGATTCTAAAATCTAAATAGGGATATAGTTTTTAACTAGGGAACTTTGTACTCCGTTCTTGGCCTTATATACAATAAGTTCAGTGCAAAGGAAAAAAGTATATATTCAGTTGGGTTTTTAAGAAAACCACTTTTGTAGCTTATACAATTAGCTAGGACAAATATATTTTATATTGTCTTTTTATCCAGGTAACTGGAAGGTTTTTCTATTATTATAGTCCTGAAATGATAATAATTATAATAATTACAATAACAGCCTCAACAATGAACATTTTGGGTACTTTAGGTGTATAATTATTGGGGGAATGACAATCCTGCCCCCAAAAAGACCCATCTGCATGCATGTTCTTTGTATCTGAGTCTTTGCAACCCTAGGAACTATAGCCAGCCAGACTTCTCTGTCTGTGGGATTTTTCAGGCAAGAATACTGGAGTGGGTTGCCACTTCCTTCTCCAGTGGATCTTCCCAACCCAGGGATCAAACCTCCATCTCCTTGCATTGGCAGATGGAGTCATTACCACTGAGCCACCTGGGAAGCCCAAAGACCCCTCTATATCTACATAAAAGTAAGAGGGAAAACACAATTGGTTATTGACATAACATTTCATGACATGACATGAAAGTAACTCCAGAGTCTGGGCAGAATTTCACACATATTTATACGGTAAAGTAGAATAAAAAACAATTAAATTCTTTATCTCTTTGAGAGACAAATAGATACATCTATCCCTATCCCCTTTTTGTCTTTGAAAGAAAGATCTGAACTAATTCTGGAGACATGCATTTACAGTTTGAAGGGTCAGAAGTCTCACTCTTACACTGAAAAAATCAAAAGATTGGTCCTCTTATCACACCTATATATTTTGATGAAGATGCCCTAAGGAGACGATGGGGGGAAGCAGTCACATCTCTCCTCAAAGAAAGTATATTCTTTTATCCTGATACCTTTTTGCACACATTATCTCATTTAATTATTAAAATACTGCCAGACACATATAATTACTGTCATGTCCTGGTTTTATGAATGAGGAGAGTTAAACTTAGAGGTCAAGGAATATTCTTAAAGTTGTATAACGGATAGCAGAGGATTATTCCAGTTCACTCTATCTCACATTCTTATTTCTTAAATGAGACATGGTAGAAACTTGTTTTTGGATGTGCCGTGGAGGGTAATGATGAAGAAACAATTATTTGTATTATCTTGGCTTGGGTTTCTATATATATAATAAAGCCTTGTGTTATAAGTAAGGGGACTGTTGGACAGAGTCTAATCCAATTATTGTGCATAATAGCTATTTCATTGGATTGTTCTGAGAATCAAAGGAGATAACTAATGTAAAAACACTTGCATCACCTTTCGTGTTTCATAAACCATAGTAGTCACTTAAGGTTGCAATAGTTGTTATTGTTCAGTCACTAAGTCACGTCTGACTCTTGGCAACCCCATGGACTGCAGCACGCCAGGTTTCCCTGTCCTTCACTGTTTCCCAGTTTGCTCAAACTCATGTCCATTGAGTAAGTGATACTATCTAACCGTATCAAACACTGCCACTTCCATCTCCTCTTGCCCTCAATCTTTCCAGCATCAAGATCTTTTCTAATGAGTCAACTCTTCATATCAGGTGGCCAAAGAATTGGAGCTTCAGCTTCAGCATCATCCTTCCAATGAAAACTCAGGGTTGATTTCCTTTAGGATTGATTGGTTTGAGCTCCTTGCTGTCCCAGGGACTTTCAAGAGTCTTCTCCAGCACCCCAGTTCAAAAGCATAAATTCTTTGATGCTCAGCCTTGTTTATGGTCCAACCCTCAAATCCATACACGACTACTGGAAAAACTATAGCTTTGACTATCTGGACCTTTGTCATCAAAGTGATGTCTCTGCTTTTTAACATACTGTTTAGGTTTTATTCCAAGTAGTAAGCTTCTTTTAATGTCATGGTGGAATGTCACCATGTACAGTGATTTTGGAGCCCAAGAAAATAAAATCTGTCACTGTTTCCACTTTTCCCCCATCTATTTGCCATGAAGAGATGGGACTAGATGCTGTGATCTTAGTTTTTTGAATGTTGAACTTCAAGCCAGCCTTTTCACACTCCATTTTCACCCTCATCAGTGGCTTTTACATCTTTGGTTTCTGCCATTATAGTGTTCAGTTCAGTTCATTCAGTCACTCAGTCGTGTCCAACTCGTTGCGACCCCATGCACTGCAGCATGCCAGGCCTCCTTGTCCATCATCAACCCTGGGAGTTTCCTCGAACTCATATCCATTGAGTCTGTGATGCCATCCAACCATCTCATCCTCTGTCATCCCCTTCTCCTCCTGCCCTCAATCTTTCCCAGAATCAGGGTCTTTTCCAGTGAGTCAGCTCTTCATATCAGGTGGCCAAAGTATTGGAGCTTCAGATTCAGCATCAGTTCTTCCAATGAACACTCAAGGGTTTATTTCCTTTGGGGTGGACTGGTTGGACTTCCTTGCAGTTCAAGGGTCTCTCAAGAGTCTTCTCCAATGCCACAATTCAAAAGCATCAATTCTTCGACACTCAGCTTTCTTTATAGTCCAACTCTCACATCTTTACATGACTACTGGAAAAACCATACCTTTTTTTTGGTATGGCAAAAAGTAATGTCTCTGCTTTTTAGTATGCTGTCTATGTTGGTCATAACTTTTCTTCCAAGGAGCAAGCATCTTTTAATTTCATGGCTACAGTCACCATCTGCAGTAATTTTGGAACCGAAAAAGATAAAGTCTGTCACTCTTTCCATTGTTTCCCCATCTATTTGAAATAAAGTGATACGACTGGATGCCATGATCTTAGTTTTCTGAATGTTGAGTTTTAAACCAACTTTTTCACTCTCCTCTTTCACTTTCATCAAAAGGCTCTTTAGTTTTTCTTCGCTTTCTGCGTTAAGAGTGGTATTTACATATCTGAGGTTATTGATATTTCTCCCGGCAATCTTGATCCAGCTTGTGCTTCTTCCAGCCCAGCATTTCTCATGATGTACTCTGCATACAAGTTAAATAAGCAGGGTGACAATATACAGGCTTGACGTACTCCTTTTCCTCTTTGGAACCAGTCTGTTGTTCCATGTCCAGTTTTAACTGTTGCTTCCTGACCTGCATACAGATTTCTCAAGAGGCAGGTCAGGTGGTCCAGTATTCCCATATCTTTAAGAATTCTCCACAGTTTGTTGTGATTCACACAGTCAAAGGCTTTGGCATAGTGAACAAAGCAGAAGTAGATGATTTCTGAAACTCTCTTCTTTTTTGATGATCCAACGGATGTTGACAGTTTGATCTCTGGGTCCTCTGCCTTTTCTAAATCCAGCTTGAATATCTGGAAATTCAAGATTTACATACTGTTGAAGCCTGATTTGGAGAATTTTGAGGATTACTTTGCTATCATGTGAGATGAGTGCAATTGTGCAATAGTTTGAGCATTCTTTGGCATTGCCTTTCTTTGGGAGTGGAATGAAAACTGACCTTTTCCAGTCCTGTGGCCACTGCTGAGTGTTCCAAATTTGCTGGCATATTGAGTGCAGCACTTTTACAGCATCATCTTTTAGGATTTGAAATAGCTCAACTGGATTCTATCACCTCCACTAGCTTTGTTTGTAGTGATGCTTCCTAAGGTCCACTTGACTTCACATTCCAGGATGTCTGGCTACCATTGTGATTATCTGGGTCATGAAGATCTTTTTTGTGTAGTTCTTCTGTGTACTCTTGCCACCTCTTCTTAATATCTTCTGCTTCTGTTAGATCCGTACCATTTCTGTCCTTTATTGAGCCCATCTTTGCATGAAATATTCCCTTGGTATCTCTAATTTTCTTGAAGAGATCTCTAGTCTTTCCCATTCTGTTGTTTTCCTCTATTTCTTTGCCTTAATCACTGAGGAAGGCTTCTTATCTGTCCTTGCCATTCTTTGGAACTATGCTTTCAAATGGGTATATCTTTCCTTTTCTCCTTCACTTTTCACTTCTCTTCTTTTCACAGCTATTTTTAAGGCCTCCTAGACAGCCATTTTGCTTTTTTGCATTTCTTTTTCTTGGGGATGGTCTTGATCCCTTCTCCTGTATAGTGTCACAAACCTCCATCCATAGGTTTTAGGCACTCTATCAGATCTAATCCCTTGAATTTATTTCTCACTTCCACTGTATAATCATAAGGGATTTGATTTAGGTCATACCTGAATGGTCTAGTGGTTTTCCCTACTTTCTTCAATTTCAGTCTCAATTTGGCAATAAGGAGTTCATGATCTGAGCCCTAGTTAGTGTCTGGTCTTGTTTCTGCTGACTCCATAGAGCTTCTCCATCTTTGACTGCAAAGAATATAATCAGTCTGATTTTGGTACTGACCATCTGGTGACATCCATGTGTAGAGTCTTCTCTTGTGTTGTTGGGAGAGTGTTTGCTATGACTGGTGCGTTCTCTTGGAAAAACTGTATTAGTCTTTGCCCTGCTTCATTCTGTACTCCAAGGCCAAATTTGCCTGTTACTCTAGGTGTTTCTTGACTTCCTACTTTTGCATTCCAGTCCCCTATAATGAAAAGAACATCTTCTTTGGGTGTTAGGTCCTCACAGAACTGTTCAACTTCAGCTTCTTCAGCATTACTGGTCAGGGCATAGACTTGGATTACTGTGATTTTTTTATGGTTTGCCTTGGAAAGGAACAGAGATCATTCTGTTGTTTTTGCAATTGCATCGAAGTATTGCAGTTTGTACTCTTGTTGACTATGACGGCTACTCCATTTCTTCTAAGGGATTCTTGCCCACGGCAGTAGATATAATGGTTACCTGACTTAAATTCACCCTTTCCAGTGTAGTTTGGTTTACCGATTCCTAAGATGTCGATGATCACTGTTGCCATCTCCTGTTTGACTACTTCCAATTTGCCTTGATTCATGGACCTAACATTCCAGGTTCCTATGCAATATTGCTCTTTACAGCATCGGACTTAGCTTCCATCTCCAGTCACATCCACAAGTGGGTATTGTTTTTACTTTGGCTCCGTCCCTTCATTCTTTCTGGAGTTATTTCTCCACTGATCTCCAGTAGTATGTTGGGCACCTACCGACCTGGGGAGTTCATCTTTCAGTGTCCTATCTGTGCCTTTTCATACTGTTCATGGGGTTCTCAAGGCAAGAATACTGAAATGGCTTGCCATTCCCTCCTCCAGTGGACCACATTTTGTCAGAACTCTCCACCATGACCTGTTCATCTTGGGTGACCCTACACAGCATGGCTCATAGTTTCATTGAGTTAGACAAGGCTGTGGTCCATGTGATCAGATTAGTTAATTTTCTGTGACTGTGAATTTTAGTCTGTTTGCCCTCGGAGAAGGGTAATAGCCTTATGGAAGCTTCCTTATAGGAGAGACTGACTGAGGGGAAACTGGGTCTTGTTCTGATGGGCGGGGCCACACTCAGTAAATCTGTAATCCAATTTTCTATTTATGGGTGAAGCTCTGTTCCCTCCCTGTTATTTACCTGGGGCCAAACTATGGTGGAGATAATGCAGATAATGGCAACCTCCTGCAAAAGGTCTCATGCATGTACTGCTACAACTCAGTGCCCCCAGTTGTGTGGCAGGCCACCACCAACCCACCACCGACCCACGCCTCTACTGGAGACTCCTGGAAACTCTGGGGAAAGTCTGGGTCAGTGCTTTGTGGGGTCACTGCTCTTTTCTCCTGGGTCCTGGTGCACACAAGTTTCTGTTTGTGCCCTCCAAGAGTCTATTTCCCAGTCCTGTGTAAGTTCTGGCAGCTCTATGGTGGGGTTACTAGTGACCTCCTCCAAGAGGGCTTATGTCATACCCAACTCTGGTGCACCCAGAGCCCCTGCCCCTGCGGCAGACCACTGCCAACCCGTACCTCCACAGGAGACACTCAAACACAGTCTGTCTCAGTCTCTGTGGGGTCTCTGAGTCCTGGTGCACACAAGGCTTGTTTGAGCCCTCTGAGCATCTCTGACAGGACTGGGGTTTGATTCTAAACGCAAACTTGCCCCTCCTACCACCTTGCTGGCTTCTCTGACCTTGGACCTGGGGTATCTCCTCACGTCCTTTTAGTGTTATCTGCATATCTGAGGTTATGGATATTGCTCCTGGCGAATTTGATTCCAGCTTGTGCTTCATCCAGCCTACGATTCACATAATGGGCTCTGCATAGAAGTTAAATAAGCAAGGTGACAGCAGAGTCTTGACATCTTTCCCAATTTGGAACCAGTCCATTGTTCCATGTCCAGTTCTAGCTGTTGCTTCTTTCCCTGCATGCAGATTTCTCAGCAGACAAGTAAGGTTGTCTGGTATTCCCATCTCTTGAAGAATTGTCCACAGTTTGTTTTGATCCACATGTGCTCTAAGTTGCTTTAGTCATGTCCGACTCTATGAGATCTTGTGAACTGTAGCCCTCCAGGCTCCTTTGTGCATGGGATTTTCCAGGCAAGAATACTGCAGTATGTTGCCATTCCCTTCTCCAGGGGATCTTCCTGACCCAGGGATTGAACCCATGTCTCTTACGTTCCTGCCTTGGGAATCAGGTTCTTTACCACTGATGCCACCACACAGTCAAAGGTTTAACATAGTCAATGAAGCAGAAGAAAATGTTTTTCTGGATTTTCCTTGCCTTTTCTATGGTCCAGCAGATGTTGCCAATTTGCTCTCTGGTTTCTCTGCCTTTTCTAAACCCAGCTTGTACATATGGAAGTTCTCCGTTCATGTACTGTTGGAGCCTAGCTTGAAGGATTTTGAGCATTACCTTGCTATCATGTGAATTGAGTTCAAGTACAGAAACTTCCAGGAAAAGGCAAATGGTGAAGACAATTGGAGGGTGTTTTTGGTGAAACTAATTTATTAAATCATTACATGAAATAAGTTGTTAATTGACTTAAATTGTCTAATATTTTGATAAGTGAAGTTTTAATAGATTACTATCATGAGAGTCAGAAGATTATTCATCCATCCATTCATTGATTCCTTCATTCAGCAAACATTTAAAACCCTTACACTCTGTGTCTCTCTGCCTGGGCATACTGCAGGAAATGAAGATAACCCAGGCTGCCTCTCCCCTCGGAGATGATACTTTCCTTGATAGAGATCAGACTGTGGCTAGATGCTCTGCAACATGAACTGATTTAATCGTATGAATTGTCCTATAATGTAAATACTATACCTGCCCTGTGAGAAAACTAAGGCTCGGAGAAATTATATCCAAACCACCCAACTTATAAATGACAGACCTATTTTGAATTTATGCTTTTCTTACTGCAAAACCCATTTATTTTTAGTATTTACTTGTTTTAGTTTGTTTAAAAATTAACATAAAATAAGGCTAAGGTTCTTTTGCATTATTCTCTCATAGCATTTGTCATGCAGGGTTTTGTTTTATTTTTTTCTGATTTTATTTATTTTTAATTGGAGGACGTTAGCTTTACTGTGTTGCATAGGGTTCTGCCATACAACTCTAATCAGACATAAATGTGGGTATATGTATCTCCTCCCTCTTGAACCTCCTTCCCACTACCCCACCCCCATCTCAACCTTCTAGGTCATCACTGAGCAACATGCTTGGCTCCCTTCATTATATAGCAATTTCCCACTACTTATTTCACATATGTTAGTGAATGTAGTCAATGATACTCTCTCAATGATTGTATATTAGGGCATATATTCAGTTCAGTCACTCAGTCATGTCTGACTCTTTGCAACCCCATGGACTGCAGCACACCAGGCTTCCCTGTCCATCACCAACTTCCAGAGTTTACCCAAACTCTGGGTAAAACAATATATAACCTCGACGTACTCCTTTCCCTATTTGGAACCAGTCTGTTGTTCCATGTCCAGTTCTAACTGTTGCTTCTTGACCTGCATACAGATTTCTCAGGAGGCAGGTCAGGTGGTCCAGTATTCCCATCTCTAAGAATTTTCCACAGTTTGTTGTGACCCACACAGTCAAAGCTTTTGGCATAGTCAATAAAGCAGTTCAGTTCAGTTCAGTCACTCAGTCGTGTCCGACTCTTTGCGACTCCATGAACCACAGCATGCCAGGCCTCCTTGTCCATCACCAGCTCCCAGAGTTTACCCAAACTTATGTCCATTGAGTCAGTGATGCCATCCAACCATCTCATCCTCTGTCATCCCCTTCTCCTCCTGCCCTCAATCTTTCCATTGATCATCAGGGTCTTTTCAAATGAGTCAGCTCTTTGCATCAGGTGGCCAAAGTATTGGAGTTTCAGCTTCAACATCACTCCTTCCAGTGAACACCCAGGACTGATCTCATTTAGGATGGACTGGTTGGATCTTCCTGCTATCCCAGGGACTCTCAAGAGTCTTCTCCAACACCACAGTTCAAAAGAATCAATTCTTCTGTGCTCAAGTAGATGTTTTTCTGGAACTCTCTTTTTTGCTGATCCAGAAGATATTGGCAATTTGATCTCTGGTTCCTCTGCCTTTTCTAAATCCAACTTGAAGATCTGGAAGCTCATAGTTCACGTACTATTGAAGCCTGGCTTGGAGAATTTTGATCATTACTTTGCTAGTGTGTGAGATGAGTGCAATTGTGTTGTAGTTTGAACATTCTTTTGCATTGCCTTTCTTTAGGATGAATGAAAACTGACCTTTTCCAGTCCTGTGGCCACTACTGAGGTTTCCAAATTTGCTGGCATATTGAGTGCAGCACTTTTACAGCATCATCTTTTAGAATTTGAAACACGAAAGGCAAAGGAGAAAAGGAGATATACCCATTTGAATGTAGAGTTCCAAAGAATAGCAAGGAGAGATAAGAAAGGCTTCCTCAGTGATCAGTGCAAAGAAATAGAGGAAAACAACAGAATGGGAAAGACTAGAGATCTCTTCAAGAAAATTAGAGATATCAAGGGAACATTTCATGCAAAGATGGGCACAATAAAGGACAGAAATATTATGGACCTAACAGAAGCAGAAGATATTAATATGTGGCAAGAATACACAGAAGGACTATACAAAAAAGATCTTCCTGACCCAGATAATCATGATGGTATGATCACGCACCTAGAGCCAGACATCCTGGAATGTGAAGTCAAGTGAGCCTTAGGAAGCATCACTGTGAACAAAGCTGGTGGAGGTGATAGAATTCCAGTTGAGCTATTTCAAATCCTAAAAGATGCTGTGAAAGTGCTGCACTCAAAATGCTCATAATAATTAATATATGGAATCTAGAAAATGGTACAAATGAACCCTTTTGCAGGGAGAGAATAAAGGCACAGATGTAGAAAACGAACCTGTGGATCTAGATGGGGAAGGAGAGAGTCAGGAGAATTGAGGAAACCCATATTCTTAACTACAATATTATTCTACCTATTGTCCAAGTATAAGAAATGCTGTGATGCAGGTTAGTACAGGGGCTAACGGAAGGAGTAAGTGGCAACAAGTTGGAGGTGGTCATCTTGGAAGGCCTTAGTAGATACACTTTTTCTTTAGCAGATAGAAGTTTTCTCTATAATAACTATTTCATGGAATTGTTGGAGGGATTGAAGGAGATTGACTAATAGAAACTTGTACTGAACTAAGTGCTGAATATATGACAGCAATCACTAATAATCCTAATCTATCAATTTAGGCCTCAACTACTGCTCTGGATTTTCTTTTCTTTTCTTTCTGTTTCTTATTTCTTTGTTTCATAAACAGTCTGAATATTTATGCTATCTCTTCTTTCACTTTGCCTAAAACTTTAGAGACTTTTAATGAAAGATCCATAGACAGCTTTTCCAACATCTGACCTTCAGTGTGAATGCACTTAGTTTTATAACAATTGGGATAGAAAATGGTGGATATGTTCCTTTAAACTTTAGAAAACAGGGTCCGATTTTCTGGACCAGTTTTCTTTCTCATACCTGCTGAGAGAAAGGGGCTTGTTAGGAGAGAGGTCTTGAGAGCTTTTCATTTTTTTAAAGTGAGGCTCAAGGGAAGGGATCTCTCTCTCTCTCTCTCTCTCTCTCTCTCTCTCTCTCTCTCTCTTTCTCTCTCCCCCCCTCGCCCCTCTCTTCCTCTCTCCCTCTCTCCCTCTCTCCTTCTCTCCCTCTCTTCCTCTCTCCCTCTCTCCCTCTCTCCCTCCCTCCCTCTCTCCCTCTCTCTCTCTCTCTCTCTCTCTGTCTCTCTCTCTCTCTCACACACACACACACACATACACACATGAATTTTTGTTGTTCTGACTCTAAATCATGTCTGACTCTTTGTGACCCATGGACTGCAGCACGCCAGGCTTCCTTGTACTTCACTGTCTCCCGGAGTTGTTCATCCTCATGTCCATTAAGTCAGTGATGACATTCAACCATCTAATCCCTCTGTCTTCCCCTTCTCCTCCTGCCTTCAATCTTTCCCAGCATCAGGATTCTTTTCCATTGAGTCAGCTCTTCATATCAGGTTGCCAAAATATTAGAGCTTCAGCATCAGTCCTTCCTAAATCCTAAATGAATATTTAGGATTTATTTCCTTTAGGATTGACTGATTTGATCCTTTCTGTCCAAGAGACTTTCAAGAGTCTTCTCCAGCACCACAGTTCAAAAGCATCAATTCTAGGGTTCAGCCTTCCTTATGGTCCAACTATCATATCTGTACATGACTACTGGATAAACCATGCTTCTGACTAGATGGACCTTTGTGGGGAAAGTGATATCTCTTCTTTTTAATATGCTAAGAAAGCATGTCTGTGTATAATACCACCCTTAAGCCTGATTCTATACCTTTAAATCACATACAAAATTTCATGCAACACAGCCTCTTTGCTTCAAAACCTCTTTGAAAATGATCTGTGACAGAATCACTGATATCTCATACCTTTTAGTAAAAGCTAACTATAGAGATATAAAGTTTAGCCCTGTATAGTAAATTTAAGAACAGCAATAGACATTATACTACAGCTAATACAGTGCTTTGTGGAAAAAACCTGAGGTAGATTTTAAAAGGAAAATAAGAAATGAACTTTGATTGATGTCTCAGCAGGTAAAGAATCCACCTGCAATGCTGACACAGGAGATGCAAATTTGATCCTGGAATCGGGAAGATCCTCTGGAGAAGGAAATGGCAACCCACTCCAGTATTCTTGCCTGGGAAATCCCATGGACAGGGGAGCCTAGTGGGCGACGGTCTATGGGGTTGCAAAGAGTCGGACACGCTGAGTGATGGGGAGCATGAGATCCGGAGATACTATCAATGTCTTCCAAACTTGTCTAATAATGGTCACCAGTATTAGTTAAAAAAATAAGGGGAAAAGTGAAAAATACATATAATTCTTTTCTAATAGGTGGAAAGAGGTTTCAAAATTTAGAAAATCCCAGAAGCCATGACTTTATTAGAGAATGCTGCATATCTCTTTAGGTGATAACTAATTTTTTTCCCACTGTAGCTAATAAGATCTCAAGGGATGACCATTACCCAGACCATGAAGGGAGGCATGTGCTTCTCTTCAGTTCAGTTCAGTTCAGTCGCTCAGTCCCCCACATCCAAGGAGTGCTTCTCTTACCACCTGCCAAATAAAGAACATCAGTAATCTTTGATTTCAGTCCTTTCTTCTGTTGGCAATTCTTCATAGTGGAGAATATGGGGGGAAAGTTTCAAAAATGTGAATTTCTGTTTATTGTTTCTTATATGTCCTCATAAAATAGGCTCAAAATGTGATTTTTACTATTTAATTTTTATTGTAAATCCACCCTACATCATTCCCAAGTTCCTAAGATTTCCTTAGAGCTTAGAATTTTAACCTGTTAATTTAATATTAATTAATTACTACAGAAGTTTGTAACATTGTACAGGAGGCTGTGATTAAAACCATCCTCAAGAAAAAGAAATACAAAAAAGCAAAATTGTTGTCTCAGCAAGCCTTACAAATAGCTGAGAGAATAGAGAAGCAAAAGGCAAAGCAGAAAAGGAAAGATATATCCATCTGAATGCAGAGTTCCGAAGAGTATCAAGGAAGGATAAGAAAGACTTCCTAAGTGATCAATGCAAAGAAATAAAGGAAAACAATACATTGGGAAAGACTAGAGGTCTCTTCAAGATTATTAGAGATACCAAGGTAGCATTTCATATAAAGATGGGCACAATAAAAGACAGAAAAGGTATGGACCTAACAGAAGCAGAAGATATTAAGAAGAGGTGTATTAAGAATACACAGAAGAACTATACAAAAAAAAGATTTTAGTGACCCAGATAACCATCATAGTGGGATCACTCACCTAGAGCCAGACATCCTGGAATGTGAAGTCAAGTGGGCTTTAGGAAGGATTACTATGCACAAAGCTAGTGGAGGTAATGGAATTCCAGCTGAGCTATTTCAAATCCTAAAAGATGATGCTGTAAAAGTGCTGCACTCAATATGCCAGTAAATTTGGAAAACTCAGCAGTGGCCACAGGACTGGAAAAGGTCAGTTTTCATTCCACTCCCAAAGAAAGGCAGTGCCAAAAAATGCTCAAACTACTGCACAGTTGCACTCATCTCATGATAGCAAAGTAATGCTCAAAATTTTCCAAACTAGGTTTCAACGTTGCATGAACCAAGAAATTCTAGATGTTCAAGCTGGTTTTAGAAAAGGCAGAGGAACCAGAGATCAAATTGTCAACATCTGTTGGATCATCGAAAAAGCAAGAGAATTTCAAAAATATATCTACTGTTCTCCATTGAATACACTAAAGCCTTTGACTGTATGAATCACAACAATCTGTGGAAAATTCTTAAAGAGATGGAATACCAGAACACCTTACCTGGCTCCTGAGAAATATGTATGCTGGTCAAGAAGCAACAGTTAGTAAACCAGACATGAAACAACGGAGTGGTTCCAAGGAGTATGTCAAGGGAAAAGAGTATGTCAAGGCTGTATATTGTCACCCTGCTTATTTAGCTTCTATGCAGAGTACATCTTGCGAAATGCCAGGCTGGATGAAGCACAAGCTGGAATCCAGATTGCTGGGAGAAATATCAATAGCCTCAGATATGCAGATGTCACTCCCCTTACAGCAGAGGAGGAACTAAAGAGCTTCTTGATAAAATTGAAAGAGGAAAGTGAAAAAGTTGGCTTAAAACTCAACATTCAGAAAACTAAGATTATGGCATCCAGTCTCATCACTTCATGGCAAATAGATGGAGAAACAATGGAAACAGTGAGAGCCTTTATTTTCTTGGGCTCCAAAGCCACTGCAGATGGCGACTGCAGCCATGAAATTAAAAGATGCTTGCTCCTTGGAAGAAAAGTTATGACCAACCTAGACAACATGTTAAAAAAACTGAAACATTACTTTGCCAACAAGGTCCATCTAATCAAAGCTACATTTTTTCCAGTAGTAATGTATGAATGTGAGAGTTAGAACAGAAAGAAAGCTGAGCGACAAAAGAATTGATGCTTTTGAACTGCGATATTAGAGAAGATTCTTGAGAATCCCTTGGACTGCAAGGAGATCCAACCAGTCCATTCTAAAGGAAATCAGTCCTGAATATTCATTGGAAGGACTGATGCTGAAGCTCTAATACTTTGACCACCTGATGCAAAGAACTGATTTGGAAAAGACATTGATGCTAGGGAAGATTGAGAGCAGGAGAAGAAGGGGATGACAGAGGATGAGATGGTTGGATGGCATCACTGACTCAATCCATGTGAATTTGAGCAAGCTCTGGGAGTTGGTGATAGATAATTAGATTTATATTTTGGCGACTATTTTCTTTATGCTTTCTCTATCCTAGGATAGTTTTGGATGTCTGATGAAGTTAACCACATGTAACCAAGTTGGTACGTGATCCTTTCCAAGCCAACATGGTCCCTGCACCCACATGCATCCTTTTTAGAAATTTTTCAGTAACAGAGGGAAAACTCAGTAGCGTTTTTAATTTATAAAATATACTGCTGACCGAACTCCTATGACCAATTTTGGTACAGAATTCTGGGTCGCGTCATTGTCACTGGTGCATGTCAGATACTTTTTTTTGTTGCTCATCCAGTCCATGTTTTCTAAGTTAGAAACAAAAGCAAACTCCATTAAACGATTCAAAATATTCCTTTTTTTGTTGCCTGGCAGCATAGGGAAGTGGGAAACATACAGACTTTGGCTTTGCACATATTTCCCTTCTCTGCTCTGCACCTCCAGTGTAGTTTACGCATCTGTCTGCTGAAGGGCTAAGAACCAACTCTGCATGTTATAGAGTAGCAAGAGATAATATTACACATATGTCTTAAAATGCGTATTTATGAATAAAACATTTAGACTTCTAGAATCACTTGTATCACAAACATATTATTAATTACATATTCAAAACATATATCCATGAGAAAGATTTCCAAAAGTACAAAAATTATAAAGCAAATGCTAGAGTCCCAGAGTCTTCCACTCCCAACCCACTGTACTCCTAATGGGTATAATTTTGGGGGAATAATTTGCTATGTACTTTTCCAGCAAGATAAATTGATAAATGATAAATTAATAGATATATCCATTTTTTAAAAAAAGTGGTAGCTAAGATTTTGAATGTAGCTGTATCATTATTTTGAATCAGTGGTTGGAAAGAACATTTTGCCCAGTGACTTGCTGAGATTCTCATTGTCTACATATTGTTATATAAGCTGTTTTATACCACTTGTTGCTATCAAAGACATAACAATTTACAGACCAGAGCAAAGTGAATGGATAGACCACAGACACCTTTGGGGAACCATTGATTAATCGGGACAGGGTCTCTGCTGAAATGGCAAAGAACTATACACCTTAATATTACAGATACCAAAAGACAGGCTTACCCAGATTCAAGACTAGCACTTAAAATATTGGTCTGCAAATGTCTCTAGAGCTGACATGTGTAAATTAGAGATTCACTGAGTACACTAGCCAAGACTGAAAATGAAAATGTTTACAGCTCTCTAATTATAGCCAAATGTACACTTTGATGGCAGAATAATGGAAACACCCAGGCCTATGGGAAAAAGTGCTGGCCTGAGAGTCAAGAGATCTGAGCCCCCTTCTGTTCTGCTACTCAGTGTGGGGCCATCAGTAAAGCAGCCTGTCCTTTGTCGTCAATGTAACTACTTAAATAGAGGTCATAGTCACTGTCTTCTCCCCAGAATTGTGGTCACAATAAAAATAAGGGAAATAAATAGATCAAATTTCACAGAAACCATGATATAACTGCTGAACCACTGATGTTATGATGTCTCTAATGTTTATATATTCTACTAAATTTTAATGAGCTTCTATCAAGTCAAGACCTTCAAGGAGCTGTTAGGAGCCAGTGTTGGTCTTCAAACTGTTACTGGCCAATAGCAAGTAATGAAGTTCAGTTCAGTTGCTCAATCATGTCCAACTATTTGCAACCCCATGAAATGCAGCACGCCAGGCCTCCCTGTCCATCACCAATTCCCAGAGTCCACCCAAACCCATGTCCATTGAGTCCGTGATGCCATCCAACCATCTCATCCTGTGTCGTCCCCTTCTCCTCCTGTTCTCAATCTTTCCCAGCATCAGGGTCTTTTCTAATGAGTCAGCTCTTCACATCAGGTGGCCAAAATATTGGAGTTTCAGCTTCAACATCAGTCCTTCCAATGAACACCCAGGACTGATCTTTAGGATGGACTGGTTGGATCTCCTTGCAGTCCAAGGGACTCTCCAGAGTCTTTTCCAACACCACAATTCAAAAGCATCAATTTTTCTGTGCTCAGCTTTCCTTATAGTCCAACTCTCACATCCATACATGACCACTGGAAAAACCATAGCCTTGACTAGATGGACCTTTGTTGACAAAGTAATGTCTCTGCTTTTTAATATGCTGTCTAGGTTGGTCATAACTTTTCTTCTAAGGAGTAAGCATCTTTTAATTTCATGGCTGCAATCACCATCCGCAGTGATTTTGGAGCCCCCCAAAATAAAGTCTGTCACTATTTCCATTATTTCCCCATCTATTTGCCCTGAAGTGATGGGACAGGATGCCATGATCTTAGTTTTCTGAATGTTGAGCTTAAAGCCAACTTTCTCAGTCTGCTCTTTCATTTTCATCAAGAGGCTCTTTAGTTCTTCTTCACTTTCTGCCATAAGGGTGGTGTCATCTGCATATCTGAGGTTATTGATATTTCTCCCGGCAATCTTGATTCCAGCTTGTGCTTCTTCCAGCACAGCGTTTCTCATGATGTACTCTGCATAGAAGTTAAATAAGCAGGGTGACAGTATACAGCCTTGACGTACTCCTTTTCCTATTTGGAACCACTCTGTTGTTCCATGTCCAGTTCTAACTGTTGCTTCCTGACCTGCATATAGGTTTCTCAAGAGGCAGGTCAGGCGGTCTGGTATTCTCATCTCTTTCAGAATTTTCCACAGTTTATTGTGATCCACACAGTCAAAGTCTTTGGCATGGTTAATAAAGCAGAAATAGATATTTTTCTAGAACTCTCTTGCTTTTTCCATGATCCAGAAGATGTTGGCAATTTGATCTCTGGTTCCTCTGCCTTTTCTAAAACCAGCTTGAACATCTGGAAGTTCGTGGTTCACATATTGCTGATGCCTGGCTTGGAGAATTTTGAGCATTACTTTACAGGCTCTCTTCCAGTCCCCAAAGCTGCGTCCCTATGAAATGGACATGTTTCTAGCACCACTGATCATGTCCTGGGACTCAGCAGAGCCTAGGAGAAATGGGGGATGCTGGCTGTTCCAGCAGGGTCCCTGGAAGCAGCAGTCAGTAAATATTTGGGGGACTTTCTTAGAGTGTGAAATGGCCACTAAGAAGCAGCAGTTTGGATGACCCCACTTTTTTTTTTTTTTGAGGCCTTATTTCCTCCACCTTATGGATGGCCCCACTCTTAAGCAGCTGGGATCAATGTCTTTGTTTTCTTCCTCACATGCACATTTACAAAAGCAGCAGCTGGAGCCATCTAAGCATTTGGTCCAGAATCAAATCCAATCAGACTTTTTGACTTTTTTTGTTTCTTCTCTGATGGACCAGGCTGGACTACCTTTCATTATTCCCACTTCTCCCACCTTCAGCCTGATGCTTGTTTTTGTCTCCCCAAAGCTCAGCTTTTAGCAGTCAGTCAGACTTGACTGCAGAGGTGATGGCACCCCACTCCAGTACTCTTGCCTGAAAAATCCCGTGGACGGAGGAGCCTGGTGGGCTGCAGTCCATGGGGTCGCGGAGAGTGGAACACGACTGAGTCACTTCACTTTCACTTTTCACTTTCATGCATTGAAGAAGGAAATGGCAACCCACTCCAGTGTTCTTGCCTGGAGAATCCCAGGGACGGGGGAGCCTGGTGGGCTGCCGTCTATGGGGTCGCACAGAGTCAGACACGACTGAAGCGACTTAGCAGTAGCAGTTACTAGCATGTGAGATGAGTGCAATTGTGCAGTAGTTTGAACATTCTTTGGCATTGCCTTTCTTTGGGATTGGAATGAAAAATGACCTTTTCCAGACCTGTGGCCACTGCTGAGTTTTCCAAATGTGCTGACGTATTGAGTGCAGCACTTTTATAGCATCATCTTTTAGAATTTGAAGTAGCTCATCTGGAATTCCATCACCTCCACTAGCTTTGTTCATAGTGATGCTTCCTAAGGCCCACTTGACTTCACATTCCAGGATGTCTGGCTCTAGGTGAGTGTTGGTGATCACACCATAGTGATTATCTGGGTCTTGAAGATCTTTTTTGTACAGTTCCTCTGTGTATTCTTGCCACCTCTTCTTAATATCTTCTGCTTCTGTTAGGTCCATACTATTTCTGTCGTTTATTGAGCCCATCTTTGCATGAAATGTTCCCTTGGTATCTCTAATTTTCTTGAGATCTCTAATCTTTCCCATTCTATTGTTTTCCTCTATTTCTTTGCATTGATCACTGAGGAAGGCTTTCTTATCTTTCCTTGCTATTCTTTGGGCCTCTGCATTCAAATGGGTATAGCCTTTCTTTTTTCCTTTGCTTTTCGCTTCTCTTCTTTTTGCAGCTATTTGTAAGGCCTCCTCAGACAGCCGTTTTGCTTTTTTGCATTTCTTTTTCTTGAGGATGGTCTTGATTCCCGTCTCCTGTACAAACAATGTCACGAACCTCCGTCCATAGTTGATCAGGCACTCTACCAGATCTAGTCCCTTAAATCTATTTCTCACTTCCACTGCATAGTCATAAAGGATTTGATTTAAGTCATACGTGAATGGTCTAGTGGTTTTCCCCACTTTATTCAATTTAAGTCTGAATTTGGATTTACAACAGAGCAATTTTATGTCTGTGGAATTTAGTCACAAATAAATGGGTTTGTGGGCTTTCCTGATAGCTCGGTTGTAAAGAATCTGCCTGCAATGCAGGAGACCCCGATTTGATTCCTGGGTTGGGAAGATCTGCTGAGAAGGGATAGGCTACCCACCCCAGTATTCTTGGGCTTCCCTGTGGCTCAGCTTGTAAAGAATCCACCTGCAAAATGGGAGACCTGGGTTCAATCCCTGGGTTGGGAAGATCACTTGAAGAAGGGAAAGGCTACCCACTCCAGTATTCAGGCCTGGAGAATCCAATGGACTCTGTAGTCCATGGGGTCACAAAGAGTCGGACACAACTGAGCGACTGTCACTTTCAAATGGGCTTGTATTTTGTATGTTTCAGGTTTTATAAGTTTGCAAATGATCTGTCAATGAGAGATTGGAAATAAAGGACCCATTTCTTTATCACAGATAAAATAATTCTTACCACAGAGAAGCAGAGCACTTGGGCTGAGGAGCAGTGATAGATACAGCAGAGAGTGAAAATAACCTAGTCCCTGCTCCCACAGAGCTTGGGGTCCTGGGGGAGACACTTAATAACCAGACTACCTTAACTAAGTGATTATGTCATTCATTCCAGAGTGAGCACTCCTTCTCAATCATTCCCCTTCTCTCTCCTCCCCTCCCTGTTATCTCCTGCCTTCCCCACCTGTCCACCCCTCCCTGTCTCTTCTATACCAATTCATCTCTCCTCTCTTCTCTCCCCTCCCCTGCCGTGACTTACTCTCTGGACTCTCCCTCTTCATCTTTCATTTGTTTTTCACCTACTCTGATTCATATATCTGAGAAGCTTTATCAGTTATTTCAGCAGAATGAATCATTATCTAATTATCAGTCATAGTCAGCAAAACCGGAACTATTTCAATATCCTGATTTTTGAAACGATAATATCCTCTGATTATCAAGGAGCATGTGCCTACCTTCCTTTTTTTTCTTCTTCCTTCCTCCTCTTTCCTTCTTTCTTTTCATCCATCCCCTGAGTGATTTATTTAGACTTAGCCACTGCTATGTGGCAAGGATTGTGCCTTGCACCCAGCTGTATTCCTGCCTCGCTTTTCTTCTTCCCACCTCTAAAAGGAAAAATAACCAAAGTAGTAAGAGAATTGTAGCCTAGGCATGCACTATCTTAGAATGCATTGTTCTTGCATGCATTCTTTCTAAAAAGAGGTAATATTAAGATGAAGCATATATTGTCTCTTTTTTGTTTTCTTTTGAAAATGAAGCATGCAGGGACTTCCCTGGGGTCCGGTGGCTAAGACTCCATGCTTCCACTGTAGAGGGTGCAGGTTCGATCCTTGATCAGGGAACCCCACAGGCCACACAGTGCAGCCAAAAATAAAAAAAGGTGAAGCATTTAAAATTTGAAATTCCAAGTTTTTATTATTAGGAGTGTAAATACAAATGCCATGATACCTTTCTCTTAATGGTAGAAAATGTGAGCAAACTGGAATTTTACATAAACCATTACTTTCCTTTGCCTTTAAGATATTATTCATACTAAGAAAAAAAGAAAATAAAAGAATCTATTTCTTGAGGCATGAAATCATTCACTAATAATACATTTTGCACCGCTTAATAACAGTTGTAAATAATACCTGAAGTGATTTGGATGTTGAATAAATGTGAAACGTTGTCCTGGCTTAATTCATTAATTTTAGGTTGTTATGTCACTATACTTACTATTACAAATTAGTTATTCCTTGATGCCTGTGAGAAAAAGGTGTATACAAAAATATTTTGTATTATTTTATACACCTTTATATTTTGTACACCTTTTGTCTTATTTACAAAAATACAAAAATATTTAAATAGAGTAAAATTAAAAAAAAAATCTGTGTCCTGGTTTTGTTTGGTCTAAAAAATAACGCTGAATTCATATGTATAAAACACTCAAGCATTTTGTCAGAAAAATAGGGATAGTATCCTTTAAACGGAAAATGTTTCTGTGCCTTCAGAGACAGCCATGCCTGGCGTGCTTTCTTTCCACGGCTGGGGTTTTCAGCTTTACCAGAAGAATAAGGTGGCATGAGATTGTCACCTGGAGAGGTGTGGGGTCGAAGGGAAAAGATAAGGACCATGAAGCCAGCATCCCTGCATGTGAATTAGGCCTGGGCACCTGTGGGGCCTTGAGGAAGTCATTTAATCAAGATCCCAGAATATGCCCTGGTAACATTAGATTACCTGAACCTGCTTTGAGGAGTAGATAGAAATTAAATTCCCAGTACATATTTTTAAATTATCTTTCATGGTACATAGAAGGCACCAGTTATACAGTGACTTATTTGCAGCAGTTGCTTCAGATAATGAGGGTAGTCATTGTTTGTAAAAATGATGTGACACAATACGGAGACCGTAATTTAAGGAATCCAAGAGCAGGAAGTGAAGAACAACCAGGCTGTGAGTTAGCTTCGACCTTACTGAGTTAGATACGGGGTTATCACGCTCAAACTGGAGCACATTTGAGAGTCAGTGTATATGCATGCATGTGTGCGCAGTCGTGTCCGACTTTTTGTGACCCTATGGACTGTAGCCCACTAGGCTCTTCTTTCCATGGGATTTTCCAGGCAAGAGTCTTCCCAACCCCGGGATCAAACTCACTTCTCCTGCATTGCAGGCAGATTCTTTACCACTGAGCTACCTGGAAGATCGTTTGAGAGTCAGAGAGGTGAACAATTAATAATTGTGCTGATAGCTCATGAGACCAACCTGCCACATAGTCCCTCTGTTAGGTACCTTTTCTCTGTGTTGCTCTGTACCCCCCCCACACACACACACTCTGGCTTCCTCTGCTGAATTTTGCTTGAACATGGACTCTTGTAAACTCTTCAGCCAAGTGTTTCCTTGTGACTTTGCCTCAGTTATGCCTGCTAAACCAGTTAGGAGTTTGGGCTTCTGAGATTTTATTATGCATGTGGGTAGGCTGGGAGTCTTGTTAAAATGCAGATTCTGATCCAGTAGGTTTGGGGTTGCACCTGAGATTGTGTTTCTAACAAGTACACAGGTGATTTTGATGCTGCTCTTTGCTAGGTCACACACTGAGGAGAGAGGAGGTAGCTTAATCTAAGAGATGGAACCTCTTTGGCCCAATTCACCTTTCTGTTTGACCACATTGGTGGTTGTTTTGACCTTCTGTAGTTTGGTGGCCCTTTGGTCAGGTCCTGCCTGGGCTGTATTGACCTGGGAGGTCATGTGGCTACCAAGGCTGTAGGCTGTTGGCAGGTTTATTTGTTCCAGAAGGCATATAGAGAGGACATCCATACACGAAAATGATATATTCATTGTCCAGTTTTGTTTCTTTGACTAGAGAGTCACTGAGAAAGAATCATGAAAAGGAGCCATCAGCAATGAATACCCAACCAAAACACGCCATTCAAAGCTCAGTAAATGCCTTCTCTCTGGCTTAAGTCAAGAAACTCTTATGGACTCTGTGGGGGAGAGAGAGGGTGGGAAGATTTGGGAGAATGGCATTGAAACATGTAAAATATCATGTATGAAACGAGATGCCAGTCCAGGTTCGATGCACAATACTGGATGCTTGGGGCTAGTGCACTGGGATGACCCAGAGGGATGGTATGGGGAGGGAGGAGGGAGGAGGGATCAGGATGGGGAACACATGTATACCTGTGGTGGATTCATTTTGATATTTGGCAAAACTAATACAATTATGTAAAGTTTAAAAATAAAATAAAATTATATAGAATCTAGAAAAAAAAAAAAGAAAAAGAAACTCAAGGCTTTCAAACCAGAATCCACTTTGGATCAAATCATCCTTTGCAGTTTTTCAAAGGATGATTTTATAGATGGTCATGGTTATGTAATGTTGGTATAGTAGCATGGGGGTGGGATGGGGAAGAGTATATTTTGAACAACTCTTGGTTAATTAGAAATAATCACTTTGTAAAAACTCTTATTTTATATTTCAGAGTTTAAGTGAATACAGTGAGTAACTGAAATTTTTTTTATATGGTCAACCAAGACAGATTAAAAAAAATTTTTTTGATTTCTAGAGAGTTCAGTGATTTATCATGATAGAAATAGTATTAATCAAAATAAAATTAATCAAAATTAATCAAAAGAAGAATATTTATTGCCTGAGTATACTTTTCATTCTTAGTCATTTTTATTTTTCTCAAACTCACTAACATTACTTTTTGCCCTTCCTTTTACTATAATACATAAAACATCAGCAAAACCTGAATGTTTTCTTCCACTTACTTTTAAAAACTACTGCAAGTGATGACTTGCTATACATACTACTTTAGGCAAAGGAATATTAAACCAAGGTTCTCAAACATTTGGGCGGAAAATGACCTACTTCTGTGAAAGTTAGTATATATATAAAAATTTTAAACTTTTATAAATCAAGAAAATCAAGAACTGAGAATATAGAATCAATATGGTTTGGAATCAATGTAATTCTTTAGGCATTTGTTGAATATCTGCTCCATACATGTCATGATGCTAGCTTCAGGGCACACAGTGAAGAAAAAAGCTTAGCCTTTAATTGTTTGTAATTTAGTAGATTTGAGTGTCAGAGTAAGAGGAAGATGTGTTCTTGGAGGGCATTTCTGCAACTTCAGTACCCCCGACACTAACCCTCTGACCATCACTTGATCACTTTATTTCCCCTAATTCCTGACACATCCTATGATATATCTTCATAATTCCATGATTCCTGGCCTCAGTTCTTCACCAAATACCTCTTCTCCTGCCTACTGGATGGCTCCCTGTTTTAGGGCTTGTTCCAAACCGTCTTCATGTTGTCTTCCTCTCCTCCCCCTCCTTCTCTTCCTCTTTCAGTTCAGTCACGTCCGACTCTTTGTGACCCCGTGAACTGCAGCACACCAGGCCTCCCTGTCCATCATCAACTCCCGGAGTCCACCCAAACCCATGTCCATCGTGTCAGTGATGCCATCCAACTATCTCATCCTCTGTCGTCACCTTCTCCTCCTGCCCTCAACCTTTCCCAGCATCAGGGTCTTTTCAAATGAGTCAGCTCTTCACATCAGGTGGCCAAAGTATTGGAGTTTCAGCTTCAACATCAGTCCCTCTGATGAACACCCAGGACTAATCTCCCTTAGGATGGACTGGTTGGATCTCCTTGCAGTCCAAGGGACTCTCAAGCATCTTCTCCAAAACCACAGTTAAAAAGCATCAATTCTTCTGCACTCAGCTTTCTTTATAGTCCAACTCTCACATCCATACATGACTACTGGAAAAACCATAGCCTTGACTAGATGGACCTTTGTTGGCAAAGTAATGTCTCTGCTTTTTAATATGCTGCCTAAGTTGGTCATAATTTTTCTTCCAAGGAGTAAGCGTCTTTTAATTTTATGGCTGCAATCACCATCTGTAGTGATTTTGGAGCCCAGAAAAATAAAGTCAGCCACTGTTTCCACTGTTTCCCCATCTATTTGCCATGAAGTGATGGGACCGGATGCCATGATCTTCATTTTCTGAATGCTGAGCTTTAAGCCAACTTTTGATCTCTCTCCTTTCACTTTCAAGAGGCTCTTTAGTTCTTCACTTTCTGCCATAAGGGTGGTGTCATCTGCATATCTGAGGTTATTGATATTTCTCCCGGCAACCTTGATTCCAGCTTGTGCTTCCTCCAGCCCAGTGCTTCTCATGATGTACTCTGCATATAAGTTAAATAAGCAGGGTGACAATATACAGCCTGGATGTACTCCTTTTCCTATTTGGAACCAGTCTGCTGTTCCATGTCCAGTTCTAACTGTTGCTTCCTGACCTGCATACAGGTTTCTCAAGAGGCAGGTCAGGTGTTCTGGTATTCCCATCTCTTTCAGAATTTTCCACAGTTTATTGTGATCCACACAGTCAAAAGCTTTGGCATAGTCAATAAACCAGAAATAGATGTTTTTCTGGAGCACTCTTGCTTTTTTGATGATCCAGGAGATATTGGCAATTTGATCTCTGGTTCCTCTGGTTTTTCTAAAACCAGCTTGAACATCTGGAAGTTCACGGTTCACATACTGCTGAAGCCTGGCTTGGAGAATTTTGAGCATTACTTTACTAGCGTGTGAGATGAGTGCAATTGTGCCGTAGTTTGAGCATTCTTTGGCATTGCCTTTCTTTGGGATTGGAATGAAAACTGACCTTTTCCAGTCCTGTGGCCACTGCTGAGTTTTCCAAATTTGCTGACATATTGAGTGCAGCACTTTCACAGCATCATCTTTTAGAATTTGAAATAGCTCAAGTAGAATTCCATCACCTCCACTAGCTTTGTTTGTAGTGATGCTTCCTAAGGCCCACCTGACTTCACATTCCAGGATCTCCAGCTCTAGGTGAGTGTGAGTGATCACACCTTCGTGATTAACTGTGTGGTGAAAATCTTTTTTGTATAGTTCTTTTGTGTATTCTTGCCACCTCTCCTTAATATCTTCTGCTTCTGTTAGGTCCATACCATTTCTGTCCTTTTTTGAGCCCATCTTTGCATGAAATGTTCCCTTGGTATCTCTAATTTTCTTGAAGAGATCTCTAGTCTTTCCCATTCTATTGTTTTCCTCTATTTCTTTGCATTGATTGCTGAGGAAGGAAACTAAAGTCTTCCTCTTTAGTTTGCTTTATGTTCTACCATCCTCATACTCAAACCCTCTGTAAAGCCTTCCCTGCATGAGAACTAGAAGAGCACACTGGTTTACAAGGGCTGGATGTGACATCTGCCATTAAGTGTCAGCTTTGTCATTCATTAGCTCTGCTAACTGAGAAGCACGGCATATTTTGAAGACTCTACTCAAACTCAACATTTTCATGTTGGTAAAACAGGGCAGATAATGCCTATCAGCTTTGATTCACTGGCTCCCTATAACGAATAAATTAGGTCAGTTATGAAAATTATCCTTTTTTCCTGATATGGACAATGTCTTCCAAAATAAAGCAATTAGCCTTAGCAGAGAAAGTGGACACGACCCTGGCTGGTGATTGGTTCCTGGAGAGATTGGCTTAGAGTGCTGGTTCCAGCTTTTGCTTGAGAAATCAATCCGTTAGGCTCCACCACAGACGGAAAGCATGACTTTTGTGATCTTCCAACCATTTTTTAAAACAAGTTGACCTTGTTTTAAACATTGTTCTGTGGGCGTTGGTAGGGATGGGTCTGGGAGAGCCTGTACTTTAGAGGAGAATTTAGGATACGATGGCTGCCCTCACGTTGCCCAGCCTGCTCCATTAGAGTCAGTCCTTCAACCATCTATGACTTGAAAGAGTTTGCTTGGTTTCAAACTCAATATTTTGAGTGCTTTCATGGTTCCCTTGACCATGAGCCTCCTTTTCCCCAAAGCCAGTGCTCAAACTAACCGTTCGTTATTTAATTCAGGATTAACAAAATTAAAGCTTTAAACTGATTCAAATATAGTGCGTTTGAGTGTGGATAGAAATGTACAATGTGGAAATGACTCTTCTATCTTTACTATTTGTTAAGTTACTGAGTTAATGCAACCAAAGCAAGTCCTATGTCTGTTGCTGAAAATGTCTTACCATTTTACCCCTATGCATGTATGCTAAGTCGCTTCAGTTGCATCCGATTCTGTGAGACCCTTTGGACTGTAGCCTGCCAGGATCCTCTGTCCATGGGATTCTCCAGGCAAGAATAACAGAATGGGTTGCTGTGCCCTCCTCCAGGGAATCTTCCCAACCCAGGGATTGAACCCATGTCTCTTATGTCTCCTGCATTGGCAGATGGGCTCTTTACCACTAGTGCCACCTGGGTGGTGATAAGTCTGAATACACTGTGAACTCTTGTTGAGCACTCTAGGATTCTGCTGTTATTATGAATGTCTCTGCTGCTGCTAAGTCACTTCAGTCGTGTCCGACTCTGTGTGACTCCTGGCAGCCCACCAGGCTCCTCCATCCCTGGGATTCTCCAGGCAAGAACACTGGAGTGGGTTGCCATTTCCTTCTCCAATGCATGAAAGTGAAAAGTGAAAGTGAAGTTGCTCAGTCCTGTCCAACCCTCAGTGACCCCATGGACTGCAGCCTTCCAGGCTCCTGCGTCCATGGGATTTTCCAGGCAAGAGTACTGGAGTGGGGTGCCATTGCCTTCTCCGATGAATGTCTCTGACTTACAGTTTATTCTCTACATTGCAAGCACAGTGTCTTCTATTTTTACAGAGAAGTTAATTTTAGAGTTGGGTTGGTAAGTCTTTCTCCCCTTCTCCTCATTTTCTTAGTTTTTATTCACAGTAAAAACAGAGTATGCACACCTTATGCACTTACTGAAATCTCATTTATAACAGTGAAGCCATTCATGACATCCAGGTTTCATACTCTTTCCCATGAGTGTGACCATTGGCCCTTGTCTGTCCTTCACCCAGACTCCAGTGATCCAGGGTGATGGTGGAAATATAAATGGTATCAGAGCTTTACCCTGCTGAGGTGGCTGCAAGGCCCGTGGCTTCATGGTGATTTTAACTGTGGTCTGAGGGTAACTCCTTTATTTTTTTAAATTGAGTTATTATTGACATACAATCTTATATTAGTGTCAGGTGTAAAACATAATAATTTAATAGATGTAAATAGGTTGTGAAATGCTAACCAGTAAATCTAGTTAATATCCATCACCACACATAGTTACAAATTTCGGTTTCCTTGTGGTGAAATGAAATCACTTTTTAAATAAAAAGGTGACAAATCTATTACTGTTCTCCTTCAACAAGAGGACTTTAATTTTCTATATCCTTTAAATATCTTAATGTTGGTTTTCTTTGATCTCTTGTAATTATAAATTCTTTGATTTTTCCTGCTTATTCAAAATTTCAATAAGTTTTCTAAAATAGTATCATTTGATATCATTCAGCCCCGAGTGTCAAACAGAATTGTCTTTGGTTATAAATATGTCATTGGTCAGCCTGTACTCTTATAATCATGGTGAGACTGAAAGTTCATCTGCGTTTATAAAAACATCATGGCTGTTCAGTTTATGCTAATTACAAGAAGGTAGGCAGAAGGCTTTTGTTAAATGAGGAGAAGGTGGTAACAGGCTATTCACTGTGATTCCTGATATTATTGCAAAATGGGCAACTCAGAATACACCGTTCAATTTAGTAGTGTCTCTAAGAGCATGCTAAATTGAAAGTTAGCTCCTTTCTTTCCCCCACAGCAAACCACCTGTCTTTTTCAGGCTTTTCTCCTCACAATACCTGAACATGTGTTTCCTGCTGAAGTGTAGCAGTACAGTTTAATAGAAATTTTGTCTAGAATTAAGTCAGTATCTAATCCTATGTTCGTCACTGTCAAGGTGACTTGAGCAATTAAATTCTTTATTGAGCTCTATAAAACAGGAAAACTGATAGTCTTATTTTATGCCCGTCTGTTTTAAATATTGTAAAGGAAATAACTACCAAAATGATTTGTGTAATTAAGATGTTTAGTGAGTCAAAGCAACTGGCATTACTCAGATGAATCCTTTAGTCTAAATCAATCAAAATAATTTAGTCTTTATTAGAAAGATGCCAATATCTTGACAAGTGTCTAAATAATAATGCTTTATAATTGCCAATAAATGCTTAATGACCTTGAATCCTTCTAGATAGCCAATAAATTCATAAATATCACTATTATGATGATGGATTTCAACCCCAGAGGTAGAAATAAAGAAAGCTTAGTGAAAATCTCTTGGTTATCAAATAGTGAATTGACATTATGAGGGAAAAAAGTCACAAGATATTGACTATAAAAACGTCACAGGTGCTACAAAACAGAAGTCCTGAGGCCAAAGTAAAGTGAATTTTATTCGTTGTGATTCAGTCTGGAAAATGTTGTTCATTCCCTGGCATTCATTAGAAAAAAATGAAAATATGGCATTCTTCACAATGTGTAAAGCAGTGTAGGAATTAGTTATAGAAGAAAGCCTCTGCTAGAGCTAGAAGTGGAAAACTGGGAAGGAGATGGCATTACTAGAGAACAAGAGCCAGAGCTACCTGCTGGTAAACAGACATGCTTAGGATGCTTTCTGGCAGGAAGATGCTTCCTGGTGGGAGCTGGGATGTGGAGAAGACCCCCCACCCCACCCTTTAACAGAGTTGGAAACTGAGAGTTGTCCTGAATCCGAGGGGAACTGTGTGTGGGTGGGCGAAATAGGGATACTTAGGCATTTTCTTCTCCCCTCCTGTCACTGCCAATTCTTCCCATTGTTTAAACGAGTCATAAAACAAGGTCAAGGAAATCTGGGAAATGGTTTGCAAAGAAAAGGGGAAGATGGACTTGTGAGCAAACCAGTAAGTGACCCATGTAGACGAGAAAGGAGTGTGTGGGGAGCCTTTCAGAATTCTTAGTGTAGGATTTGCTTGTCAAGTCCCAAAAGCTCTGGGTGGCTCAGGTTTCTTGGAATTTCAGGAGGTTGGGCATGAAAGCTTCTGCTTCAGCAGTGAGTGGTCCTGGTTCACCCACTACAGGAGGGAGAGGGACATTTTTGAGAGCGGCAGGATTAAAAGAAAACATCACAGATCAGACACTCATCATTTGCCTCCAAGTTACTCTGAGAACCTGGGAATGAATTAGGTCTAGATAATTGTAGGATTTCTTCCTCTACACACACTTTCAAGACAACAATACACTTCTTCACCTGCTTGCTAATGGCTAAAAATACCAAGAGAAGCCTTTCATTCCACAATTAGAGATAAAAGGTTTCAATTACAAGTGTCTAGCTGAAGTAACATTTTCCTGTGGAGGAATTTCAGTCAAGGGATAATCAATCTGTCAATCTGTTTCTCAGTAAAATGACTTGGAGAACCTGTTTGCACACAGATAGCTCGAGGAGTTGCCATGAGGACAGGGAAAAGAACACAAGGGACCCCAGGAACAAGATTAGAAGAATTTGACAATCTTTCCTGGACAACACTCTCTGCCTACCATGTAAGCAAAATCAGACAATGATTTGAGCACATATGAACATGTAGGTGGTACACAGCTCTGGTTTATGGGCAGAATAAAAGTTCTTGATTTTGCAAATGTACTCTTGACCTTGCTTGGTAAAGCCCTTCTTGCCTAAGAGTTTGTTAAAGTAATCAAAGTGATCTTTTTCCCAAAAATAACGTCTTTGGTTATTCAGCACATATTGATATAAGCTCTTCGGGAAAAAAACATATCCTTTTAGAAGTCTTTTAAAAAGTGAAGCCGACTGGCTCTGGGTTTTTTGTGACGTTTTGATTAGTTTTGATAAGGGAAAGAATATTTGGCTGGTCTCTTTCTCTGAAAATTTCCTAGAGATTTGTTAAATGACATTAAAATGTGCTTAGATTCTGTCTTACTGAGCTCAGATTTGGGGGCTGTCAATCATATTCAGTTTCCTTGTTATCAGCAGTTACCACCCACAATTCCATATTCAACCAGTTAGTTGTGGGAGATGATCTACGTTAATTAATGGTCCCAGAACTCATGTAAGAGAACTGCTTCTTGATCTCCTGCCCCTGACCAAGATAAAAGAAACCAGCATTTCTGATTTTTATTGAGTTAGAATTTTTTAGTGCCCAAGTGAATCTGTGTTGTTAACTATCTACCCAGGAGATTCTGGAGCAATTAAAGTTGGAGAAACACTGATCCACACCAATCATTAAGTATATTTGAATAATTTTAAGTGGTATTACCTATCCTGATACACCATAGACATTCCTTTATGTTTGTCATTGTATCCATTTTCTGTTGCTGTCAAAAGTTGAGGCAAGTTCAACTAGGTTATAAGCTCAGGGTATCACAAAAGCTAAAATCAAGGGGTCAGCCTGTCTAACCTCTGATCTGGAAATTCTGGTAAAGAATGTACTTGAGAGTTTATTCAAGTAGTAGGCAGAGGTTAGTTCCTTACGGTTGTGGGGCTGAGATTGATGTGGGGTTTTCTCATCAGTTGTCCACCGTACCCCTTAACACTGCTTGCATTTTTTGTATGTGACCTCGCCTTATAGATGACATCAACTTTGTATAAAGCACTATACACACACACACACACACACGTGTGTATATGTATACGTATATATCCATACATGTATAATTCTCACTTATCTCTAGCTGAAATTTAGCCTTTTATTGTGCTGTGAATATAATCAGTAAAACACAGTATTCACAGTAACTGTTGACTTCATCAGCAAAATAAATCAGATATTTTCAAATTACATTGTGATTATAAAAAATATTAATACATATAATTTTCTGTAAAATGTCTGTTTTTTTGAAACCCTAAACAAGCTAATGTGTAAGCATGAAAGTCATAGTTTATAATAACTTATTTAGATAATTAAGAATCCATTGATAAGTCATGAATGACCACTTTTTTTAAATGGGTCCTTTTAGAATTGGGAGAAAGTTTTATTGATCAGTTGATAGTGACTCTAAGGTAGGGGTAGAGATAGGCTTTTAACAGACTAAACTCACATAATCAGTTGGCTTCTCCAAGTACCTCCCCTGGGAGAACCATCAGTAATTTTATGTGATCCAAAAAAGGAATATACAATAAAATATCCACAACTTGCTGAAACATATATTTCCCTGTCTTAGTCTGTAGAAATGTAGAATGTACTCAGTCCTCTTCTAGCTCTTTCCTGCCTATATTTCTTTTTCTCATATGCTCTCTGAACTAGAATAACCTACGCCATCACCAATATGTATCTCTGTGTATTTTACCTCCTTCAGATTGCACCTCTTGTAACTGTTACCATCCTCACCCTCCATGATGTATAAACAACTTTTCTCTCTGAAAACCTTGTTTACTCATTGTGCCTTGTATGAAACTTACGTGGGACAAATGCTGTTTTCTGACTTGTGCTGTAATTCTTTTGTTATAGTCAAGTTAAGAACAAATTCTACATGGAGTCTCTCTGGACTCACAATCCCAGAAAGAGTGTCTAACACGCAATAGGTTTTTGGTTAAGTTAAACTTTGTAAACAAAGGGATATAAAGAAATGCATATCATCTCCTCATTCGTGGCTCTAAATTAGTTTTCTTTAATTATTGTGCTGAGGTTAGTGATATCCTTTGGAACATATAGCTTATTTCGGTGCCTTCACTATCTTGCTCCTGTAATTAGAGACTGTCCTTGCAATGACATGGTCTGAATTCGGAGCTCCCAGACTGGGATAACACCCTTCTATAGAATTAATTTACTTGAAAACTGAATCTCCTTGTTATTTTCTTACTCCCAATATCAGTTTGATCATTTTAGAATCAATGTCCTTTAACCTTTCAGTAGTAGTTATGCATGCATATGTAACACACGTATGAATTTATCTGCGTCAGTAAACTTCCCTTAGTCGGAATGTTTTGATTTCAAAATGTAGTCAGAGGACTAGAGATAGGAGACTATATTGCATTTGGAGGCAAACATTAAAAACTTTTTTGGGCCCTAGGAGCATCTGACCTGCATTTTAGGACTAAATTTCCAAGTATTAAAATTAAAATGAGGATGGTATATATTTTTCCTATTCATTTTGCCCAAGGCACTTTGCCTAAAGGCCATAATGAAGAGCTACTAAAAGTGAGTGAGAAAGTAGGTCAGGTGCTTTGGGATATTTCAAACATATATATATCATATTATTAATAGTTTATATATAAAAGATAGATATACATATATGTGTGTATATATAGATATATTTAAATATACCCACAGCCATATACCACACATACTGTTATAGGTTAATTCATTTTATATAGGGAAAACAAACTATTGACTGGCGTTGATGAACCTACTTCGCACAAAATTCTGGTGGAGATGTTAGAAATAATTTAAACAATATTTCTAGAATCTGTACTAACTTGTGGATAAAATGAGGAGTGGGGAAGGAGAAAGAAGGAAATAGCCTGCTACCCATGTTAGTGTTAGACGAGAGCCACAGCCAAGCTCAGGTGGACAGCCCCTTTCACAATACTAAATCCATCCCACCAAAACCTCAGTGCAAATGCAACTCAAATATCCAACTGCCCTCTGATATCACTAGATTCCACACTACCTGTCATCATATTCCACATTCTCCTTTGTTGCTAGGCACCCTGGGCACTCTTAATTTCCAAAGCTCCAGGTGCTGTTTTTCCTTGGGACTCAAATACAGTTTTTGGTTCCAGTGCTATGGTACCCAGACTGAAACTTGAGAGGAGCACCATCATTCTGGGCCTGTGAACGTAATGATCATAGCTACAGATCTAAAGATTACACTCTGTGTCTAGCAGTCTGGTACCCACACGCCTGCAGCCACTCAGGATGGAGCAAACTCTGCTGGGTAAGAAAGCAGGTTTCCCCTGTAAAGCAGTAATCTGATGTGAATTGTTACAATTAACAGGAGTCTCAGATTTGTGGTCTATAATTCTGAAAAAATTTTCTTTAAGAGAGAATGAAAACGATGAATGTGGTTTTATGAAAGTAGGTAACAAAAAATGGTTAATGAATCCTCAGTTTAATGTCTGTTCACTTTTTTATATTAAATTTTTCTAATATAGACATCAAAAACTTTGTTTTAAATTTTGATTTCTGAAACAGTTGCATGTGAAATCGATTCTTTTACCATTTACAAGATAAAATATGTGAATATGTATTTGATACAAATGAGTAAATAATTTGTCCTTCATGAAACATATGATTTACTGAGGAACTGAAATATGTAAAGCTGTTGAATTTAGTTACCTTGGTAACATCTGGAGTGAACCACTCTAAAAATATTTTCTTTCTTTATTGTTTATGCTTTGTACTGAAATTATATATACATGACATTTATTAAAGAGTCTCTTGATAAATGCTAACCCTTCTTTTATCTGAAAAATGAATAAATGATATATTTTTATTAATATGTATGATGATATCAGATTGAAATTACAGATATAGCATGTTTGACTATAATTGACATTGGATTTGTTCTATGTGAATATAGATTTAGTTTTTAAAAATATCTTTGAGGTTATATTTTTTAATGTAATGATAAAATTTCTTACATTAAATATTATTTTTGAAGGGATTCAAGTACACAAATGTAAAATCACAATTTTCTTCATGAATTAAATAATTGGACTTAAATCAGTCCATTATACTTTTCTTTGGATTTCTTAGAAATAAATAAATAGAAATAACTTTTCATACTTTAGCATAACCATATGACTTAGCATAGAAGGACATTCTTAAAATTCAAAATTACTTACATAAGTTATATCCTAATTTTGTTTCTCAAACATTGGATAGTTCATTGTTAAACAAATGTTATTGATTTCTCAAATTAATAGTTGTGGAAAACACTACACATATTACTTACGGCCAGTTTCCTAAATTCTCTTGTTTTTTCACCAAATGAGGTCCTTTTTTGAATGGGTACATAAGCAGAGTAATTCCTTATCCTGCAAACTCATTTTCATTTTCTCGCAGAATATGTTCAGAGAATTGCTTAAAAATACTATTTTGTTGAGAATTAAACTGAATGCCCTTTGTTTCTGTTTTTTACTAGAATGAGAAACCTAGACTTTTTCCTAGCCCTGTATCCAACCATTACCAATCTTACCTCTTCTTTTTATTTTTTTTTTAATTTTTTATTGAAATATAGTTGATTTTCAAGTATGCATTAGTTTCAGGTATACAGCAGAGTGATTCAGTTATACATACACATATGTTCATTTTTTCAGATATTTTTCCCATTTAGGTTATTACAGAACATTGAGTAGAGTTCCCCTTTGCTGTATAGTAGGACCTTGTTGGTTATCTATTCATTATATATAGTAGTGCATGTATGTTAATCCCAAGCTCCTGATTTATCCCTCCCTCCAGTGTTTCGCCTTTGATAACTGTATGTTTGTTTTACATATCTTTTCTATTCTAAAATATTTTTAGTCACCCCCTCTTACTCTGCACTGCTGCTGTTTTACTTAGAGTTTGTTGAGCTTTCAACCAGCTGACTGAGATGACTTCTGCATCTGCTAAGGGTCCCCCCAACTTCCAGATTATTGACTTCATACCATTCTCCTCATCAAAGACAGAGTTATCTCTTTAAAACTTTTTTTTTTTCATATCACTTCCCACAGTTAATTAAAATTACTTTTGTTTGCTCTCAAGATAAAATCCAAGTCCTTTGATGCACAAAACACTTCTTTTCCTCCCTTTTTAGGTTTCCCTTTCATCAGTGTCTCTTTGGTACTCAGCTCTATAGTCTCATTTCTCATGGGCCTGCATATTCTTTCCTCTGTGACTACACCTGACAATTTTTAGTGGGGAAGGCTCTTCCTCAGTTTCTTCACCTGATTAAAGCTTTGGAATTCAACTCCAATGCCACCTTCTCTAGAAAACCTTCTGGATCTCTTGATCCCTTGTTCTGGATCCCTTGTTCCTTTTTTTGCTCTGTATTTTAGCTTCATCTTTATTTTTCTGTTACTGAATTATCTGTGAACTCTTTGAAGGCACCAGATTCTCTATTGGCCAAATATTTTACCCGCTTTGGGCCAAAAACAGGCACTCAGTAAATGTTTGTTGAATAAATAAACTAACAGGTGAGTTATACCACTCCTTCAGAATGTAAACATTATTTCCATGATTTCAGTTGATTCAGTTCAGTTCAGTTCAGTCGCTCAGTTGTGTCCAACCCTTTGTGACCCCATGAATCACAGCACGCCAGGCCTCCCTGTCCCTCACCATCTCCCAGAGTTTGCCCAAGTTCAGGTCCATTGAATCGGTGATGCCATCCTTGAAAGTATTCAATTCAGTTCAGTGGCTCAGTCGTGTCCGACTCTTTGTGACCCCATGAATCGCAGTACACCAGGCCTCCCGGTCCATCACCAACTCCCGGAGTTCACTCAGACTCACGTCCATCCAGTCAGTGATGCCATCCAGCCATCTCATCCTCTGGCGTCCCCTTCTCCTCCTGCCCCCAATCCCTCCCAGCATCAGAGTCTTTTCCAATGAGTCAACTCTTCGCATGAGGTGGCCAAAGTACCAGAGTTTCAGCTTTAGCATCATTCCTTCCAAAGAAATCCCAGGGCTGATCTCCTTCAGGATGGACTGGTTGGATCTCCTTGCAGTCCAAGGGACTCTCAAGAGTCTTCTCCAACACCACAGTTCAAAAGCATCAATTCTTCAATTGATTAGAAGACGTCAAATATTTCATTGTACTCTACAAAAGGAAAGCAAACTTGAGAATATCGGAAATCAAACAAAAAATTCACAAAAAGTCACAGATATTTACATGGTTTCATCAGCAACTCTTCCCTAAAGGAAGCAGTTTAGTACCTTTCTCAGTCATAATTCTTTAAAATGAATAGCAAATTCTTACTATGAATATAAAGAAGAAATTAAGAGAAACAGAATTTTATTGTTTAGGTAAACTTTATTTTTCTTTGCTCTCAATACATTGATAATTTTCTTCTAACCGATTTTCTTCTGTATTTTAAAGCCAGAAAAGTTTTCTTAGTTCTGCTTCTTCTCCTTCCCTGTTTCTTCTATAATTATTCCATTTTTTTAATTAGAAAATTATATATTATATGTTATAAATGATATACTTTATAGTACATTGTGAATTCTATATAGAGTAGATAATAGAGAATATGTTAGAAAATCCAGTGCCGTACTGTTATGACAATATCAATATTAACATTTTAGAGTACAACTTTTCAGTCTTTTTGTTCTTGTATTTATATTTTCTTTTCACAAAATTTGGGTCATATTGACCACACTTTTCTATAACCAGCTTTTACCATTTAGTGCCTCTTGAATCACATTTTCCTGCATATTTAAAATGGGATATTGACTAATTCCATAATAATCTAAATATTCCAACATACATTAAGCTAAATTTCTATTTTTGATAATCTGTATAATTCCTAAAATTTTGTATTATTGATATAAGCAACACTGATTTCAGTGTCTTTTTATCTGCAGAGAGATGTGAGCAGTGATTAAACCCCTTAGGCTTTAAAGCCTTTATAATGGCTGAGCAAAGTTTCTGAGTACTTTTGATGTTTCCGATGCATATTAAACCCCCATAAAGCTTGTACTAGTAATATAACCCTCTAGCAGGGTGGACAATGCTCTCATCAGAGAGTTTTCACTGAATCTGGATAGTCTCACTGAAAAAAAACAAAAACTACTTGTAAAATAATTGGCAATTATTTTTTTAAATTTACTTTTCTTTGAGATTGCATTTGCAACTGAATGGTTTATTTTGTCTTCAGATTATTTTATCTTCTATTTATTTTATACTTCTTGTGCTTACGTATGCCTACTAGGTTAAAAATGATACAGACTACTTCACAAGTTTGTTGCTAAGGATAAACTGCACATTATATGTAAAATTAGTTAGTACCATGCCAAGCCCAGAATAGGAGCTCAATAAATGTTTGTTGAAGTAGAAACTTATCAGCATATCAGTTAAAATCAAAATATAAATTTTTCCTTTCCAACAGATGATTCTGCCACAGAGAGCTTCAATGGCAACGAGACTCTGGGGCACAGTTCAATTGCTTCAGGGGGAACACACAGCAGGGAGATGGGCGACTCCAACTGTGATGGCAAAACTGGGCTGGAACAGGAGGAGCAGCCACTGAACCTGAGCGACAGTCCCCTCTCAGCACAGCTGACTTCAGAATACAGGATAGATGACCATAGCACTAATGGAAAAAACAAATATAAGAACCTTCTAATTTCCGACCTCAAGATGGAACGAGAAGCAAGAGAAAATGGAAGCAAGGTACGGTCATGTTACGATTGTCAATGAATTTTTAAGTTGGTCATGAAAGTCACAAAGAAATACTTATACAAGAAATGAAGATCATTGTCACTAGAAGCCCAAGAGTGGGTTACCAAGAAATCGCTAACTATAGACACTGTGTGTCCATGTTCCGTGAATAGAATTCAGGTATAACAGTGAGTGAAATGGATCCTTTCTCATGCAGAGTGGTAGGTTTTTATACATGGAATCACTTGATTTAACGTGCCTCACTTATATAATCTTACTTCTTTGTCTTTGGGAGTTGGTTGAGCTCAGATGTGAAAGTTTAGCTCTGAGGACACTATTTGGACTATAAAAAGATCACTTCTAGTTTCACCTGGATAGGATAGGATAGGTATATGTAGCCATAAAATTTCAATTAAATTCTTGTTTGCTTTAGAGACCTGGTACCTTTGATCCATAACTTACTTCATGCACATAGACAAAATGTGTCAGTTTCACGGATGAAACATACAGATTAAATAACTCCTTGGACAGTTTTCTCTAAATTATATTATGCAAAAGACATGTGCAGATGTATTATTGACATTTATAGATTCTTTATATTAGTATAAATTACAATCTTCCCCATTCCCAATGGATTTATTCATTAAAAGTGAAGCTATATTTCTATCATTTTGAGATAATTCATGTTGATGATTTTGCTCTATACGTTTTGACGGTATACTTTTATACATATACGGATATTTATAGCACGTATGTTTTCAGGCTCCCCCTTCCCCCGCTCTCACTTCTAAGTTAGAGTTGTAGAATTGGTCTTTTGAAATAGATCCTGAAAGCAAAATGTATTAATCTGGATTAATTTCTGAATTTGCTAAAGCATTATGCTTCCTAAATTGGCTCTATTTAAATCCTCTTGCCTGCCTGAGGGTGTGTTGTTTTATCCTCTTTTAAGCAAGTCACTAGACATTATCAGACACTTAAGCACTTTTGCCTGAGGGAGGCTGTTACAACTTTTGCATTGGTAAATGCACAGTACTGTCTTTAGTGGATTAAAGCCATATCATACAAACACAGATGATTTTATATTCACTAACATTATGAGACTCACTGTGTTATATTTTACAGGACAAAATAACCCTTAAGTTTTCCTGCCCTCCACATAACCCTGTCTTTATAAAACTTATTCAGGAAATGTCTTTTAATGCTATATATCTACTTAAGAGTTTTTTTTTTTTTTTTTTTCCAAAAATCATCCAGTGGTTTGCTCTTCTCTTGTTTCCCTCCTTGTTCAATATTACTATGGGAACTATGCTTGTTAAAATATGTTCTTCCGTTCGTTAAGCAAATGAATTTACTTTTCTACCTCTATTAAAATGAGATTATAAAAAGCCCAGATTGATTAACCTGTAAAGAGTAAGATAGGAAAAGGGTTTCAGAGAGGAGAAGACACCTCAGAGGAGGAATGTTTAATGGTTTGATAAAAGAACAACCTCTGCAGCTGACTACGAAGTAACCAGAGAGACAGAGGAAAAATTAGAAGGGCATCACATAAGGAAGCTAAGTCCACCTTTCAAGAAAGAGAATGGTCAGCTCTGATGGACACTGCTGAGGAATCAAAGCAGATCAAGTAGAAGAATAACTGAATTTGTAAGATAGTTGTGGCAGCATGTTGCGACCAGAATCCAGAAGGACTTTCTTCAAAAAGAATGTATTAAATACCTGTTACATTAGCAGCAACGAGTAGATAGTAGAGACAAGTCAGAGAGAGAAGAGTCTTTATTCATAAGGCTGTTGATACAGCCACTAAGAGTATGTGTATAACCGAGCCCAAGCTCTTATTGCTCACCACATAAGAGGCCAGTAAGTCAAGGTACTGGGATTAGGAGTAGAATTTTCATTTTGAAAGCCAGTAGACCTAGAAGATGGTGGACTAGTGTCCCAAAGAACAGTCTTAGAATTCAGGCTTTTATGCTCAAAGGGAAAGGGGTGTGGTTGGTCACTGCAGACTTCTTTGTGTGGGAATCCTTTATTTTTGCATCTGTCCAAGTAGGTCTGGTCACAGTATTCCTATAAACCCTGTTCTGCAACTTTTTATCTCTATATGAATGAAAAAAGTATTATACATTTAAATGGCAGAGGCTTGAGAAAGGGTGATCCTGTATATTTCAGGCCATAGGCAACATTTTTAACTTGTTGTTCAGTCACTCAGTTGTTTTTTATTCTTTTCAACCCAATAAACTGCAACACACCAGGCTTCCTTGTCCTTCGCCATCTCCCAGAGCTTGATCAAACTCATGTCCATTGAGTCAGTGATGCCATTCAACCATCTCATCCTCTGTCATCCCCTTTTCCTCCTGCCTTCAATCTTTCCCAGCATCAGGTCTTCTCTAATGAGTCAGCTCTTTGCATCAGGTGGTCAAAGTATTGGAGCTTCAGCTTCAGTCCTTCCAGTGAATATTAAGGATTGATTTTCTTTAGCATTGACTTATTTGATCTCCTTGTAGTTCAAGGAACTGTCAAAGGTCTTCTCCAACACTGCAGCTCAAAAGCATCAATTATTCAGTGTTCAGCCTTCTTTATGGTCCAACTCTCACATCCATACATGACTATAGGAAAAACCTATGCTTTGACTAGATGGACCTTTGTTGGCAAAATAATGTCTCTGCTTTTTAATACACTGTGTATGTTTTTCATATCTTTTCTTCCAAGGTGCAAGTGTCTTAATTTCATGGCTGCAGTCACCATCTGCAGTGATGTTGGGCCCAAGAAAGTAAAGTCTGTCACTGTTTCCACTGTTTCCCCATCTATTTCCCATGAAGTGATGGGATCAGATGCCATGATCTTCATTTTTTGAGTGTTGCATTTTAAGCCAGCTTTTTCACTCTCCTCTTTCACCTTCATCAAGAGGCTTTTTAGTTCCTCTTCACTTTCTGCCATAAGGGTGGTGTCGTCTGCATATCTGAGCTTATTGATACTTTTCCTGGCAATCTTGATTCCAGCCTGTGCTTCATCCAGCCTGGCATTTCAAATCATGTACTCTGCATATAAGTTAAATAATCAAGGCGACCATATATAGCCATGGCATACTCCTTTCCCAGTTTGGAACCAGTCTGTTGTTCAACGTCCGGTTCTAACTGTTGCTTCTTGACCTGCATACAAGTTTCACAGGAGGTAGGTAAGGTGGTCTGGTATTCCCATCTCTTTAAGAATTTTCCACAGTTTCTTGTGATCCACACAGTCAAAGGATTTCGCATAGTCAATAAAGAAGAAGTAGATGTATTCCTGGAATTCTTTTGCTTTTTCTATGATCCAACAGATGTTGGCAATTGATCTTTGGTTTCTTTGCCTTTTCTAAATCAAGCTTGAATATCTGGAAGTTCTCAGTTCATGTACTGTTAAAGCTTAGCTTGGAAAATTTTGAGCATTCCTTTGATAGCATGTGAAATGAGTTCAATTATGTGATAGTTTGAACATTCTTTGAATCTTCCTCGGGATTAGAATGAACACTGACCTTTTCCTGTCCTGTGATCACTGCTGAGTTTTCCAAATTTGCTGGCATGTTGACTGCAGCACTTAAACAGCATCTTTTTTAAAAGGATTTAAAGTAGCACAGCTGGAATTCCATCACTTCTGCTAGCTTTGTTCACAGTGATGCTTCCTAAGGCCAACCTGACTTCGTACTCCAAGATGTCTGGCTGTAGGTGAATGATTACACACCATCACGGTTATCTGGATCATGAAGATCTTTTTTGTATACTTCTTCTGTGTATTTTTTGCCACTTCTTCTTAATATCTTCTGCTTCTGTTAGGTTCATAGTGTTTCTGTCCTTTATTGTGCCCATCTTTACATGACATGTTTTCTTGATATCTCTAATTTTCTTGAAGAGTTGTCTAATCTTTCCCATTCTATTCTTGTCCTCTATTTCTTTGCATTGTTCACTTAGGGAGGCTTTTTTATCTCTCCTTGCTATTCTTTGGTACTCTGCATTCAGATGGGAATATCTTTCCTTTTCTCCTTTGCCTTTCACTTTCTTCTTTTCTCAGCTATTTTTAAGGCCTCCTCAGACAACCATTTTGTTTTTTGCACTTCTTTTTCTTGGGGATGGTTTTGATCACCACCTCATGTACAATGTTATGAACCTCTGTCTGTAGTTCTTCAGGCACTCTGTGTATTAGATCTAATCCCTTGAATCTGTTTGTTACTTCCACTGTATATTCGTAAGGGATTTGATTTAGGTCATATCTGAATGGCCTAGTTAGAGCAACCAAAATATGAAAATAAGCAAAGCAGGGTCCCTGCTTTCAAAAGCTTAGAGTCAAGCAGATAAAAATTTCAAAGTTGTTATTATGTCCTTATTCCATAAGTAATATGATGGCCATATGGCAGGGTGACATGAGAGGGCAGATGTGGGGCACCTATAGAACCATGATGAATCTTTTTTAATATTTATTTGTTTGTCTTTGCCAGATCTTAGTTGTGGCGTGAGAGATATAGTTCTCTGACCCAGGTTCAAGCCTGGGCCTCCTGAATTTGAAGCATGGAGTCTTAGCTGCTGGAACATTGGAGAAGTCCCGTTCAGTTCAGTCGCTTAGTTGTGTCCAACTCTCTGTGACCCCATGGACTGCAGCACACCAGGCGTCCCTGTCCATCACCAACTTCCAAAGTTTGCTCAAACTCATGTCCATGGGGTTGGTGATGCCATCCAACCATCTCATCCTCTGTCATCCCCTTCTCTTCCCGCCTTCAATCTTTCCCAGCATCAGGGTCTTTTCCAATGAGTCAGCTCGTCACATAAGGTGGCCAAAGTATTGGAGTTTCATCTTCAGCATCAGTCCTTCCAATGAATATTCAGGACTGATTTCCTTTAGGATGGACTGGTTGGATCTCCTTGCAGTCCAAGGGACTCTCAAGAGTCTTCTCCAACACCACAGTTCAAAAGCATCAGTTTTTCGGTGCACAGCTTTCTTTATAGTCCAACTCTCACATCCATACATGACTACAGGAAAAACCATAGTCTTGACTAGATGGACCTTTTTGGAAAAGTAGTATCTCTGCTTTTTAATATGCTGTCTAGTTTTGTCATGGCTTTTCTTCCAAGGAGCAAGCATCTTTTAATTTCATGGCTGCAGTCACTATCTGCAGTGATTTTGGAGCCCCCAAAATAAAGTCTGTCACTGTTTCCCCATCTATTTGCCCTGAAGTGATGGGACAGGCTGCCATGATCTTAGTTTTCTGAATGTTGATTTAAGTCAAGTTTTTTCACTCTCCTCTTTCACTTTCATCAAGAAGCTCTTTAGTTCTTCGTTTTCTGCCATAAGGGTGGTGTCATCTGCATATCTGAGGTTCTTAATATTTCTCCTGGCCATCTTGATTCCAGTCTGTGCTTCTTCCAGCCCAGCGTTTCTCATGATGTACTCTGCGAATAGGTTAGGTAAGCAGGGTGACAATATACAGCCATGACATACTCCTTACTGTATTTGGAACCAGTCTGCTGTTCCATGTCCAGTTCTAACTGTTACTTCCTGACCTGCATACAGATTTCTCAAGCAGCAGGTCGGGTGGTCTGGTATTCTCATCTCTTGCAGAATTTTCCACAGTTTGTTGTGGTACACACAATCAAAGGCTTTGTCATAGTCAATAAAGCAGAAGTCGATATTTTTCTGAAACTCTCTTGCTTTTTCAGTGATCAAACGGATGTTGACAATTTGGTCTCTGGTTCCTCTGCCTTTTTCTAAAACCAGTGTGAACATCTGGAAGTTCATGGTTCACGTATTGTTGAGGCCTGATTTGGAGAATTTTGAGCATTACTTTACTAGCATGTGAGATAAGTACAATTTTGTGGTAGATTGAACATTCTTTGGCATTGCCTTCCTTTGGGATTGGAGTGAAAACTGACCTTTTCCAGTCCTGTGGCCACTGCTGAGTTTTCCAAATTTGCTGTCATATTGAGTGCAGCAGTTTTGCAGCATCATCTTCTAGGATTTGAAACAGCTCAACTGGAATTCCATCACGTTACTAGCTTTATTTATAGTGATACTTCCTAAGGCCCACTTGACTTTGCATTCCAGAATATCTGGCCCTCTGTTGGTGATCACACCATCGTAATTATCTAAGTCATGAGGATCTTTTTTGTATAGTGTTTTTGTGTGTTCTTTCCACCTCTTCTTCCCAGACCATGATAAATGTTAAGAAAGACTTTATAGAAAGTTATTCCAGGGATAAGTGTGAAGGGCAAGAAGAAGTGATTCAGAAGGAAAGGATTATTTATGGTAAAGCATGTTTTGAGGCCTAGAATAGTGAGAAAGTATTCTAAGCGTGGAGATTGGCAAGGAGCTCAGCATGGCCACAGCAAAGAGTGTGTGAAGGAATGGAGGATAAAGGGGTCCATCATGAAGGCTTTGTAGGCCAGTTTAAGGACGTGAATTGCATCCTGTTGGTAGTGCTTTGTATAAGGTTGTGGTCAGCTTAGAATTTTAGAAAGATTATTCTGGCAACATTGTAGTGGAGCCATAGCATAGGAACTATGGAAAAAAGAAATAGAGAGCTATTGTGGCTGTCCAAGAAAAGAATAATGTAGAGACACAGTAAATAAAAATAATGAACATTATACTATTGTATTTTTGACATTGTGTTTGCAGGAGTACCATATGCAGCTTCATAGGTTGTGTATTAAGAGTCCCAGACACTCCTAGGAGTGTCTTTCACATAGATTATGATATGAGTGATCTCTTTACGTCTATACATTTCATTAAGATATACTTTTGTAAGAATGATGTCTACTTTGCTTACTACACTATGACCTGTTGTTTAGTTGCTAAATCATGTCCAACTCTTTTGCGTCCCCATGGACTAGCCCACCAGCCTGCTCTGTCCTCTGTCAATGAGATTTCCCAGCCAACAATACTGGAGTGGGTTGACATTTCCTTCTCCCAGGGATCTTCTTGACCCAGGGATCGAACCTGTGTTTCCCATATTAGCAGGCAGATTCTTTACTGCTGAATCACTGTGGCTAGCACGTGGCTTAATATCTGGTTACCTAGTAGTTTCTCAAATGTTTTGGATAAGTAGTTTTCCTAACTGTGGGAAGTAAAACAGAACATTTTAGTATGACTCCAGGATTTGAGGCCTGGTTGCCTAAGTGAATGGTGATTACATTTACTAAGATTTGGAATGAAAAACATTTGAAGGAAGCTGTGTTGACATATAAAGTTTATGATGCTTATGCGGTATCCATTAGAGATGTTTAATAGGTATGGGGGACATAATGTTTCAGCTTAGAAGAAACATCCAGGGTGGAGAGACATTTGAAAGATATCAGAGACGTGCTGCCTAAAGATTTTGTGGTTGATAAGATCACTTCAGAATTATATAGACTGAAGAAGAGATGAGCTCAAAATATGTCATCCTGGAGAATATCAATCCATTAGTAACAAGCGGCATGGAAGGAGTTTGTTGGGGGGAACAGAACCCTAAGAGAAAATGAAGGCAGCCAGTTAAGAAAACCAGGTAGTTTAGAAGCCAAAATACAGGGCATTTCAAAATTAATGTAAGTGGTTAAACGGGGTAATCCTTAGGTGAAGTGACATAGGTCTAAACTTGGAGGACATTTAGGAGAGTTAGGGCTTATAGTAGGGTTCAAAACCATGGAAGAAGAATTAGCAAAATTGGTGGGAAATTGGATTTATGTTAGTTGTAGAGGCTGGACAGGGAAGCTGAATCATTTATTACATTTACTTTATTTTTATAATTTTATTTTTTCATCGAACTATAGTTGATTTACAGTATTGTGCCAATCTCTGATGTACAGCAGAATAACTCAGTTATACACATATAGAGATTCTTTTTTCATATTCTTTTCCATTATGGAAATTTATCACAGGTTATTGAGTATAATTCCCTGTGCTATACAGTAGGACCTTGTTGTTTATCTATCTTAGATATAATACTTTACATATGCTAATCCCAAACTCCCAGTTGTTCCCTTCCCCCTAGAAGAAGACTGGAATTTTGCTTCAGGAATTCTTGCAATCAAAATCCAAATGCAGAGAGCCTCAGGGCTGTCAGGGGACCTTTATACTGAAGATTTAGCAAAACTCATCTGTTCAGTGTTACCTTTTTAGCCCTTAGGAATGTTCCATCAATTCTATCCAGATTTATAAAGTGATAACTATCGCCAGTTTCTTCATTCAACATTTTTGAGGTTAGATTCTGTTTTACTTTGGAGGATTATAAAAGCTTAATTATATAATGTCTTTGAGAAACATAGATCAAACTCACCAGTGAGTTTGATATTGACCTATTTCACAATTTTATTATGAAGAATATCAAACAAAAATAATTTTAAAGCATTTTAAAACCTTAGTGAATAGAATTGCTTAGAAAGAATGGCTGAACTGGACTAGGGCATTTACAAATTATTTATTATTATGCAAATTCACTTAACTAGACTAGCAGAGAATCATATTAGTCAATCTAAAGAATAAAACTATTGCATGAAAAGAGTTTAGAAGATATTTATTTTATACTTGCAGACGGTCACATTTTTAAAGGACAACTAATAACATTAAAGCTTGGGAAAAAGTAGAAATGTTGATTAAGAGTTTGGAATATACAACTCATGAGGAAGCACTAAGGGACTAGTTACATGAAAAAAGAAAGGCCAAGAAAACCCAAATCTAGATATGGTGTTTTAGTCACTCAGTTGTGTCCAGCTCTTGCAAACCCATGGACTGTAGCCTGCCAGGCTCCTCTGTCCATGGGATTCTTCAGGCAAGAATACTGGAATGGGTTGCCATTTCCTTCTCTAAAATCTGGATATAGGTATGTTTAAAATTATTAATAGATGAGAACAGAAACAAAATTAGAAATCTGAAGGAAAGAAATATATAAATTAAAAACACATATCATTGATATTTTTTAAATTTTTCTCTTTGTATTTGTGACCCAGCTGCCTTTTACTTAATATGGTAACATATTCTGAATCAATCCCCAAGAGAATAATGTTTCGAGTAATAACAGCAGTAGGAAAGTAATTATTGTTTGAGAGTTAACATGTTGCTATAGTTGCTACATATTTAGTTTTTGGCTTAGTTCCCAGGACCCTTCAATCTTCACTTTACTCAAAAATATATTTTCCCTCAATGTGGCCCATGTGGCATTATTTTCAATCTTTCCTTTACATTTTTACCAAAATGGATATTATCATTCAAATTAAAGTTTATAAAGTACTTCTCAGAATCATCATTAATAATTGTTAGGTGATTTTATTTAGATACAATGAATGGAAGCAGTAGGTTTTTTCAAAATATCTCTTTGAGGGGCTTCCCTGGTGGCTTAGTGGTAAAGAATCTGCCTCTGCCAAGGCAGACCTGTGTGATCCCTGTTTCAGGAAGAGCCCACATTCGGCAGAGCAGCTAAGCCTGTGCACCACAACTACTGAGCCTGTGCTCTGGAGCTCCCCAGGAGATGCAGTTAGGGAGCCCATGTGCTATTGTTACTGAAGCCCACGGGCCCTAGAGCCCATGTTCCACAAGAGAAGCCATCGCTATGAGAAACCCTTGCACTGCAATTAGAGAGCAGCCCTTGTCGCAACAAAGACCTCGCACAGCCAAAAATAAATGAATGAATAATATCTCTTTGAAATATTTAGGCATAATGAGATTGCCTTTTGAAACAAAGGAGTGATGGCTTGATTTTTGGAACAGTATTATTTTGTTCTTTGTCATATGGCTGTATTCCAGGTCATTATTGTTTTAATTTGATGATTTTCAATTTCTGGCTTCTTGGTGCTGTGTAGAGATTTTTGGCCCAGATGTGGCTTACAGTAGAAGCAACAATATATATTCAGCAAATGTTCCTAGTAGGTGGCATGCCTTATCCTGAGTGCCTGAAGGACAAAGAGAGAGAGAGAAAAAAAAAGGTCTCTATTTTTAAGAACTCACATTTTAGCCTGAAAAATAGATGCATAAATAAACAGGTATGTTACAGTATGGAAATTAGTTACACATAAGAATGCCTTCTAGGCCTGTTAATCTTGCCTGGGGAAGTTCCCAAGTTAATTCTTTTTTTTTGTTTGTTTTTTAAATTGTATTCATTTAATTTATTTATTTTGGGGGGCACTGGATCTTCATTGCTGCTTGTGAGTTTTCTCCAGATGCAGTGCACAGGCTTCTTATTGTGCTGGCTCTTCTGGTTTCGGAGCAGACTTAGGCACGTGGGATCAATAGTTGAGGCACACCAGCTTAGCTGCTCCAAGGCACGTGGGTTCTTCCTGGACCCATAGGTGGAATGGACCCATGTCTCTTAGGTCTCCTGCATTGGCAGGCGGGTTCTTTACCTCTAGTGCCCCCTGAGAAACCCTTGTGTAATGCTTTCAAATTCATGAGTTAACCAACTCATCCTATCAGATAAGGAAAGCACATATAATCACCAGTCTCATTGAAACAGAAGGACATAAAATCTAGTGGATGTTAAACTATTTCACTGAAATTAGCGCTATAGTTACTCAAGCTGTCTGGCCTGGTATTGAACCCAGATCATCTGAAACCCATGTGCCTTTCACCGTGCCCACGCTGAATGACGCTGTGTGAGATCAGTTTCCTTTATGGACCACATGGTGACTCTGATGGGCAAACAATTCAAAGAGGCAGAAATCTAGTCCCATTAGCAGATAGTTACTTGATAAAATGCAAATACTGGCAGTGATGTTTCTTATACAGATATATATTTTTCTCTTCTATATGAATTATTTTACAAAATGAAAATAATACACCAGATGCCTCTGTTGAAAACATAAGCAAGTCTGCAAAATATACATTTATTGTTTTAGTGAATTGAGTGGAAAAACAAATGGGTAGCTGAGTTGGAATGGGTCTTTAAAAAGCCCCAGGGTAAATTTTAAGCTCAAGTTTTTATTGTTAGCTACCAATTTAAAATAGCATTCATGTAATAATATAGATAAAGTGTATGTATAAAATACAAATTATTATATTTTTATTCTTACAAGTTGCATAGATCTCAGATGTGTTCCATATTGGGCATATTTTTTCCTTCTATTAGTACATTTTTTTAAATCAAAAGATATAGAAGAATGATTATGATATAATTAGTTTTGTTGTATCTACACTATTTGTAATCTAAATTTAACGTGTATAATGCTTTTGTGAAAAAAATAAAAAGCTTTCCTTGCTCAGAGACTGTAAAATTAATTACAGGATAGAAAAATAAAATAATCTTTAAAATCGGGACTCACTTCAAAAAAAAAAATCAGGAACCAAGAAAAGCCCTATTGACTCCTACCACCCAAATTAGTGTCCTTGTGAATTCTTATGCTATCATGCTTCCCATTACACATGCTTATATTCTTGGTAACTATTACAGAGAGAAATGGTAGAGCCACCAGTTCTGAGTGCCTACTGTGTGTGTTCTACTCCGTGTTAGTTCATTTCACCTTTTTTATCTCAGGAGAATGGAGAGGATGAGGGACCTATATGATTTATATCCAGAAATGTTCTAAGTGAAGTTGATTTTTAATTCCCCATATGCAGCAAAATATCAATTTTGAGTTCCTTTATAAACATTTAAGAGTTCAGTTGGGTCAATACAAAGTTTCAACTGATCCATCAGTTCCACACATTCATAATAATCTGGTTAAAATGTCAGATTGTAATTTTGACCAAAAAAACAAAAAACAAATGGACCAATAGTTACCATTGTGTTTATTTGATGATGGCAATGAACTATTGGTCAATAGCTCAAAAAGAAATAGGAGTTTTATTTTGCATGTTTTTGTATTCAGTGTCTTTTGAGTTTGGGGGAGGATTTTTTTTTTTTTAATTTTTACTGGAGTATAGTTGTCCTACAGTGTTGTGTTTGTTTCTGCTGTACAGCAAAGTGAATCAGCTATGCTTATACATATTACCCCTCTTATTTAGACTTCCTTCCCGTTTAGGTCACCTAACGAGTCGGTCATTTGCATCAGGTGGCCCAGGTAATGGAGCTTCAGCTTCAGCATCAGTCCTTCCAATGAATTTTCAGGGTTGATTTCCTTTAGGATTGACTGGTTGGATCTCCTTGCAGTCCAAGGGACTCTCAAGAGTCTTCTCCAACACCACAGTTCAAAAGCATAAATTCTTTGGTGCTCAGCCTTCTTTATCGCACAACTCACATCCATACATGACTACTAGAAAAACCACAGCTTTGGATGAATCTTTGTTGGCAAACTAATGTCTCTGCTTTTTAATACACTGTCTAGATTTGTCATATCTTTTCTTCTAAGGGTCAAGTGTCTTTTAATTTCATGGCTGCAGTCACCATCTGCAGTGACTTTGGAGCCCAAGAAAATAAAGTCTGTCACTGCTTCCATTGTTTCCCCATCTATTTGCCATGAAGTGATGGGACCAGATGCCATTATCTTCATTTTAAATGTTGAGTTTTAAGCCAGCTTTTTCACTCTCCTCTTTCACCTTCATCAAGAGACTCTCTCGTTCCTCTTTGCTTTCTGCCATAAGGGTGTTGTCATCTGCATATCTGAGATTATTGACATTTCACCCAGCCATCTTGAAAAATCTTTAAAAGCTTTAAATATAAGATCATCTATACCACTTTTCTAGATTGCACATATATTCATTAATGTACAATATTTGGGGTCTTTTTGTTTTGTTTTATCATTGTATATGTGTTTTGCTTGTGTTCTAGCATTTGCAGTAATATCAAATGGTTAAAAATATAATGTATCTGTAAGTGTCTTTAGAGAATGGTTCAGTTCAGTTCAGTTGCTCAGTCATGTCCGACGTTTTGCGACCCCATGAATCGCAGCATGTCAGGCATCCCTGATCATCACCAACTCCCGGAGTTCACCCAAACTCATGTCCATTGAGTCGGTGATGCCATCCAGCCATCTCATCCTCTTTTGTCCCCTTCTCCTCCTGCCCCGAATCCCTCCCAGCATCAGAGCCTTTTCCAATAACTCAACTCTTCGCATGAGGTGGCCAAAGTATTGGAGTTTCAGCTTTAGCATCAGTCCTTCCAAACAACATTCAGAACTGATCTCCTTTAGAATGGACTGGTTGGATCTCCTTGCAGTCCAAGGGACTCTCAAGAGTCTTCTCCAACACCACAGTTCAAAAGCATCAATTCTTTGGTGCTCAGCTTTCTTCACAGTCCAACTCTCACATCCATACATGACCACTGGAAAAACCATAGCCTTGACTAGACAGACCTTTGTTGGCAAAGTAATGTCTCTGCTTTTGAATACGCTATCTAGGTTGGTCATAACTTTCCTTCCAAGGAGTAAGTGTCTTTTAATTTCATGGCTACAATCAACATCTGCAGTGATTTTGGAGCCCAGAAAAATAAAGTCTGACACTGTTTCCACTGCTTCCCCATCTATTTCCCATGAAGTGATGGGACCAGATGCTATGATCTTCGTTTTCTGAATGTTGAGCTTTAAGCCAAGTTTTCCACTCTCCACTTTCACTTTCATCAAGAGGCTTTTTAGTTCCTCTTCACTTTCTGCCATAAGGATGGTGTCATCTGCCCATCTGAGGTTATTGATATTTCTCCTGACAATCTTGATTCCAGCTTGTGCTTCCTCCAGCCCAGTGTTTCTCATGATGTACTCTGCATAGAAGTTAAATAAGCAGGGTCACAGTATACAGCCTTGATGTACTCCTTTTCCTATTTGAAACAAGTCTGTTGTTCCATGTCCAGTTCCAACTGTTGCTTCCTGACCTGCATATAGGTTTCTCAAGAGGCAGGTCAGGTGGTCTGGTATTCCCATCTCTTTCAGAATTTTCCACAGTTTATTGTCATCCACACAGTCAAAGGCTTTGGCATAGTCAATAAAGCAGAAACAGATGTTTTTTCTGGAACTCTCTTCCTTTTTCCGTGATCCAGCAGATGTTGGCAATTTGATCTCTGGTTCCTCTGCCTGTTCTACAACCAGGTTGAACATCTGGAAGTTCACGGTTCATGTATTGCTGAAGCCTGGCTTGGAGAATTTTGAGCATTACACTACTAGCGTGTGAGATGAGAATGGTAGAGGAACGTTAAGAGAAAGAAATATAGTTGAAATATCCTAAAGTGATTTACACATCTCAAAGTAATGGGTATTAATAGCATTCCTTCATTCACTTGCTGTTGACTCAAATGTGAGGAAAGAATAAAACAAGAAAAATTAATATCAGAGACAGAGAACAATATGTTCTAATTTGTCTCAATATAATAGTTTATTATTTTTATTAATATTAAATATTTGATGAGTCTTAAAGTATACTCCTAGACTTCCGTGGTGGCTCACTGGTAAAGAATCTCACCTGCCAGTGCAGGCGATATGGGTTTGATCCCTGGGTTGGGAAGATCCCCTGGATAATGGCAACCCACTCAAGTATTCTTGCCTGAAAAATACCATGGACAGAGAGCCTGATGGGCTACAGTCCATGGGCTGCCAAAGAGTCAGACACAACTGAGCAACGAAACAACTAAAAGTATACCCCTAGATGCAACTATCTGTAGCATCATTATTAGTATTTTTGCTTAATATTTTTGAAATGGAGATCCTAAAGTTAGCTGGGGTCAAGAGGGTAATTCAGACACAGAGTTTAAAATAAGAGAATTATGTCATCATCTTTGTCCCAAAGAGTAATAATGATAGGTAACAATCGTTGGATTCTTACTATTTTCCAGACACTCATCTAGGAACTAATTCATATAATTCTTTTAACAACACAGTAGTTTCAGGCACTGTTGTTACTCCCATTTTTTTTTTTTTCACATCTGGAAAAACTAATATCCAAAGAATTTATAAGTATGGTTATACTAAGAATTTGTATAATTTGCATTTAAACTCCAAATCATTTGACTCACATTTCAACTACCACAGTATATGTTGAGATCATGGGGTAGGGTCTGAAAATGAGCAAAAGCAAATTAATGCTGAGACCCCTAGCTGCTATTTCATGGTTCACAGTTGTTCTCTGAGCAGGAAGCAATACTGATCAGCTCTGTGACTTTGAGCAGGTCTCTACTTTTTAAGCCTGTATACTTCATCAGTAAAATGGGGATAATGATACACTTTAATTTAGATCAACAATTTGAAGAAGCATATTTATTTCAACTAGTGTATATTACTTTCCTTTTCCTCCTCTTTTTGTCTCCTTTTCTTACCTTATTTTGACTTAGCTACCCTTATTTTTCAGGAATCTAGAATACTTAATACGTTCCCAGAGGCATTTTGTAGGCATTCATTCTAGGACTCATTTCTGTGAATTCATAACATGGACTCTCAGAAATAGATCCTAGGATATCTTGCAATTGTTGCTTGTTAAAAATCTTTCCTGACCCTGTTGGAATCTGTCCAATTCAAATAATACATTTCTGTATAACACCTATCTTGATGACCTCAACTAAGGGAAAAAAATCTTGTATTTTTTTCAACTTTTAGAAGGAATGATCCATGAAGAATGAGGATGAGGTGATGGGTGATGGGTTGTGTGGTCACATACTAAAGTGATTTACACTCATGAGGCTTGCCCCATACAAAATGTTTGTTGAAGGAAAAAAATGCAGTGATGTGGGAATATATTTTATTGATATTATCCTATCTATTTTCTAACTAGCAATTTTCTCATATTGTGTCTTGGCTTCCTTGAACACCCCACTGTGCAGCTGACTCTGGCTTTAGTATGAGTCGGTGGAATAGGAATATGTCCTTTTTAAGGTAATATGTATACAGTATTACCTCTCTGGGCCAGAGATTCTCATTTGAATATTTCACAATGAATTTTGACTCAAATGGATATAACACCAAGAACACAAATGATAAAAGCAAAAATCAATAAATAGGACTACGTCAAACTTAAAAACTTCAGCCCAAAAAAGAAACAATCAACAAAATGTTAAAGGTATCCTTTAGAGTGAGAGAGCAATTTTGCAAAGTATGTTTCAGAAAGTTTAATATCCAAATAAATGAAGAGCTCCTACAGTTCAATAGGAAAGGAAGGGAGGGAGATAGTAAGAGAGAGAGTGAAAGATAGAAAGAAAGAAAGAAAGAAAACAAGCCAGTCTGATCTGAAAATGAGCAGAAGCACTAGACAGAAATTCTTCCAAACAGATTATCTAAATGGCCAACTGGTACTTGAAAAAAATGTTCAACATTGCTAATTATCAGGGAACTGCAAACCAAAACAACAGTGAGGTATCTTCTCACACGTAGCAGAATGCCATCATCGAGAAGACAGACAATAACAAGTATTGGCAAGGATGTGGAGAAAACGGAATCCTTATAAATTGTTGGTAGAATATAAATTCAGCCAGTATTGGAAACAGTGTCAGACTTTATTTTGGGGGGCTCCAAAATCACTGCACATGGTGATTGCAGCTATGAAATTAAAAGATGCTTACTCCTTGGAAGAAAAGTTATGACCAACCTAGATAGCATATTGAAAAGCAGAGACATTACTTTGTCACAAAGGTCCGTCTAGTCAAGGCTATGGTTTTTCCTGTGGTCATGTATGGATGTGAGAGTTGGACTGTGAAGAAAGCTGAGCACCAAAGAATTGATGCTTTTGAACTGTGGTGTTGGAGAAGACTCTTGAGAGTCCCTTGGACTGCAAGGAGATCCAACCAGTCCATTCTGAAGGAGATCAGCCCTGGGATTTCTTTGGAAGGAATGATGCTAAAGCTGAAAGTCCAGTACTTTGGCCACCTCATCTCATTGGAAAAGACTCTGATGCTGGGAGGGATTGGGGGCAGGAGGAGAAGGGGAAAACAGAGGATGAGATGGCTGGATGGCATCACTGACTCGACGGACGTGAGTCTGAGTGAACTCCGGGAGTTGGTGATGGACAGGGAGGCCTGGTGTGCTGCGATTCATGGGGTCGCAAAGAGTTGGACACGACTGAGCAACTGAACTGGCTGACTGACTGATGGAAAACAATATGGAAAAATATTTTAATCAAAAAACTTAAAGAATAGATGTACCATATAACCCAGCAGTTCTACCTCTGTACCTGAAGGAAATAAAAACATAGCATCAGAGAGACATGGACTCCTGTGTTTATTACAGGGTTATTCTCAATAGCCAACATATGGAATCAACCCTAAGTGCCCATCAATAGATGAATGGATAAATAGGATGTAGGGATACACACACATGCCCCTCCTCCCCACATAGACAATATTATTCAGCAGTGAGAAAGAAGGATACTTTGCTATTTGCAGCAACATGGATAAATTGAGAGGACTTTATGCTGAGTGAACTAAGGCAGAGAAAGACGAACACTGCGTGACATCACTTGTGGAATCTAAAAAAGACAAACTTGTAAAAACAGAGTAAAATGGTGCTCAACAGGGCATGGGGATGAGGAGGTAGGACAGGTATTTAAGGGTACAAACTTGCAATAAATAGTAAAGTAATTTTTAAAGATTTCATGCACAGTATGCCGAATATAAACAACAGTGTTGCATTGTAATCATCAAACATTTTAAGAGACTAGATCTCTGTTATTCCATTACTAAAAAGAAAAGATAATTATGTAACCAGATAGAGGTTCTAAGTGTCATTACAATGTCCATCAGATTATTAATATAGAAATGTGTCAAATTAATGCTGTGTACCTTAAATTTACACAGTGTTATATGTCAAATGTATTTCAGTTGAAAACAAACAAACAAATGAAAAAAAAAAAACACAGTGAGTCAAAATAAATACATTTCCAATGTGGTGATTAAGGAGGATAGCAGCATAACAGGCTGGTAAAGGAAATATTTGGACAATTATGAGGTCTTGTGTTGTGATTCTCAAATGTTCAAACAAAAAGACAATGAAGTATTTTGGTGCTTAAGCCAATTGTTTTTAAATTTATTTTTAGTTAGAGGATAATCGCTTTACAATGCTATGTTGGTTTCTGCTGTACATCAACATAGATCAGCCATAGGTATACATATGTCTCCTCCCTCTTGAACCTTCCTCCCACCTCCAAACCCAACTCACCTTTCTAGATAGGACAGATATTTTTGAGACAATTTTTAGAGCAGTTAAGGAAAGTTATGACCAACCTAGATAGCATGTTCAAAAGCAGAGACATTACTTTGCCAACAAAGGTTCGTCTAGTCAAGGCTGTGGTTTTTCCTGTGGTCATGTATGGATGTGAGAGTTGGACTGTGAAGAAGGCTGAGCGCCGAAGAATTGATGCTTTTGCACTGTGGTGTTGGAGAAGACTCTTGAGAGTCCCTTGGACTGCAAGGGGATCCACCCAGTACATTCTAAAAGAGATCAGTCCTGGATGTTCTTTGGAAGGAATGATACTAAAGCTGAAACTCCAGTACTTTGGCCACCTCATGCAAAGAGTTGACTCATTGGAAAAGACTCTGATGCTGGGAGGGATTGGGGGCAGGAGGAGAAGAGGACGACAGAGGATGAGATGGCTGGATGGCATCACTGACTCGATGGACGTGAGTCTGAGTGAACTCCAGGAGTTGGTGATGGACAGGGAGGCCTGGCATGCTGCGATTCATGGGGTCGCAAAGAGTCGGACACAACTGAGCGACCGATCTGATCTGATCAGTTCACAGCAAAACTAAAAGAAAATGACAGAGATTTCCCATATAACGCTTGTTCCACAAATGCATAAACTCCTGCATTATTTGCATCCCCCACCAGAGTAGTTCATTTGTTACAACTGATAAGCCTGTATTGATACACCATAATCACCCATGTCCACAGTATGCCTCAGGGTTCAGTCCCAGTGTTGTGTATTCTCTGGATTTGGGCAAATGTATAATGATAAGCATTTATCATTATGCTAACATACAGAGTGTTTTCACTGTCCTTAAAACTTCTCCATGTTCCTGCTATTTATCTCTCTGCCACTTTAGACAGACTTTAAAAAATGAAAATTAACCGGTGATTGTACATCTGCATTTTACCTTTTTGCATTTCAATTAAAATATTATTCCTGGCACTGGCATTCTCATCAGAGATGCCACTAAAATGCTGAAATAATTCAATAGAATTATTATTTGGGGCACTTGTCTCTGGATCAGAATTGTCTGAGTCATCTGCTGCTGCTGCTGCTAAGTTGCGTCAGTCGTGTCCGACTCTGTGTGACCCCATAGACGGCAGCCCACCAGGCTTCCCCGTCCCTGGGATTCTCCAGGCAAGAACACTGGAGTGGGTTGCCATTTCCTTCTCCAATGCATGAAAGTGAAAAGTGAAAGTGAAGTCGCTCAGTCCCGTCCAACTCTAGCGACCCCATGGACTACAGCCTACCAGGCTCCTCTGTCCATGGGATTTTCCAGGCAAAAGTACTGGAGTGGGGTGCCATTCTGAGTCATCTAATACTCCTCAATTCCTATATGGGCAGAGTACCCTTCCAGGGACCGTAGGGGCACAGAGTTGCTTCTGAAGGAACAATAACAAAAATAAAAGGTGAAGAGAGATGAATGTCAGCCCTTGTGTGCAAAACTGTTCTGTGAAAACACAAAGTAGGGAATTGAAGAAGGTTTTATAACAGAAAGCATTTGTATGAACCCAGAGACTAAAGGTAGTTATGATAAAAGAAGGTTCAGGAGGTGAACGGAAAGATGAGAATAAAGTCACAAAAGCAAGAATACACCAAAGTGATCTGGGAGCAAATAATCTTGACTTTGGATGGACTCAGGAGTGTGTCGAGGTGGATCAGGGCAGTTGTTTCCCAGGGCCAGTTCTGATGTGCTCCTTGGTAGGTGTGCCTGTGCTTGGGGAACCACAGAAGGATATGAGCAGGGCGTGATGCAATGAGCATGAGCCTTGGGCAGGAAGATGAATGTGGCAGTGATACAGGCAATGGTTCAGGGATGCTGCAGACAGGTGACAAAGGGAACCATTCCAGGGGAGAGTGGTAAGGGCCTTTGCTGGGGCATGGACCATGGCAGTCTGTTACAAGCTGAAGGAGTTTCAGGTTCTAGATGGTCACTTAGACATGAGAGACAAGCAGGTAGAAATGTGAGGCCAACTTTGAGGAGGAAGACTGGAGAGGAAAGAAGGTAGTGATCATCCACACAGTGTCAGCAGGAGATCAGCCAGGAAGTTGGCAGCCAACAGACCTGAAACTTTCTCTTTTGGATGAAGGAAGAGAGAACAGGGAGGAGGGGTAGAGATGAAGCTGACAGAGAAGCAGAAAGCACAGAAGCCTGGCATGGCCAGACCCAAGTGCAGAAGAAGGGAGTGAGGGATCATTTTCAAGATAGATCGTTTAGGGAGTTAGAGAAGGAACAGGGAGCTATTGACCTGGGGGTCCCTGGAGGCCTTCCAGAGGGCAGTTTGACTGAGTGGTGAGAAAAAAGGCAGATCTCAAAGAATTGAGGTGTGAGTCAACATAAGGTGGTGGTTTAGTCTCTAAGTCACGCCCGACTCCTGTGATCCCATGGACTATATCCGCCAGTCTCCTCTGTCCATGGCATTCTCCAGATGAAAATACTGAGGTGGGTTGCCATTTCTTTCTCCAGAGGATCTTCCCGACCCAGGAATTGAACCTGGGTCTCCTGCATTGCAGGCAGATTTTTATTGACCAAGTGATGAGGGAACTCAATATATAGTTTCCTTTTAAAAAGAGTTCATCATATTTGTATTATTTTTTTAAGTTATATTTGTTTAAAGTAATAGTTTGATTATAAAAATGAAGTATAACTTTAATATTTTAACATACTGCCTTAGCATTGACCTTTCAGTTGAATTTAGCAAATTCAGTTTTGAGCACCAATTATGTACTTAGCATTAAGGTTGCTAAAATGAAAATGACATAGGTCCTCACTCCAGGGCCATCAAGAAAAGAAGGGAGACAAACTCATGGCTCAGTGGCAAAGACTCCTCCTGTAATACAGGAGAGGCGGGTTCGATCCCAAGGTAGGGAAGATGCCCTGGAGAAGAAAATGGCAATGCACTCCAGTATTCTTGCCTGGGAAATCCCATGGACAGAAGAGCTTGACGGGCTACAATCCAGGGAGTCACAAGAGAGTCAGATATGACTTGGCGACTAAACAACACAGTCTGCTAAGTGCAGTCTTTTAAGATTGAAAAGTAAGTCACATTTATAAGTGGATTATTCATTTTGAGCGGAGTGGTAGGAGTGGGAGCTAGGGGTGCTCAAGAAATATTTTCTTGGGAATGTCCTATTTTGCCTGAGTTTGAAAAAAAAAAAATAGTTTCCATCCAGAAAAGGGAAGAAAAGTGATTTGGATTTTTTTTTTTTTTTTCTTTTGCTATTGACTAAACTGTGAGGGCTTGGGCACATAACTTAATTGCACTTTAATTCAACATACTTATGCATAAAATGAGAGAATAATCCTTATTGCTTATAAGTCTTCATTTAGTTATATATTTTTTACTGTTTTCTGTGGGTTGAATCCCAGGGATATGGGAAATATGATGACCATCAAGTGAAAAAAACCTGGAAAATGTTTAGTATAGGCTGAAGACAAAGTACAAAAACCATCATTATTTGTGTTATGATGGTAAATGAATGAAAACAGGCAGTAGATTCAGCAAATAACATGAAAGGATTTTTCAGCAAGGAAAATGTGATTCTATTTGCATTTTAGAAAGTCAGATAAATGGTATGTTCTTCCAATTCACTGTGTGTGTGCGCTGTTGCTCAGTCATGTCTGACTGTTTGTGTCCCCATAGATTATAGCCTGCCAGGCTCCACGGTCCATGGAATTTTCCAGTCAAGAATACTGGTGTGGGTTGCCATTTCCTTCTCCAGGGCTAATTCATTAAGATATTTTAGTTGGTCAAAGTGCTAGATTTGCAAAATGGATAAAGTAAATAAAGTTTATTTTATCCATCAAGCAAACATATTTTGAGAATCTATTATGAGTCAGAAATCGGGCTGGATGCAGAAATCATGAGGATGCAGAGATGAATAAAATGTAGTCTCTCTTCTAAAGAGCCTAGACTTGAATGAGACAGTTACATCAATAGATAACTAGCTAGAATAAAATACATGCAATAATAAAGATGTGCACTGGGCATCATACCCACATGAAAGACTTCCAGAGCGCTGGAAAACATCAATACAAGTTAAAAGAGAATAATATACTTTAACACTTGTCCTTTAGAAGTTCCTCACTAGGGTGAATTCAGGACTAAATTGTTAAGTGCTCAACATTCAGAAAATTAAGATCATGGCACCTGGTCCCATTACTTCATGGGAAATAAATGGGGAAACAGTGTCAGACTTTATTTTGGGGGGCTCCAAAATCACTGCAGATGGTGATTGCAGCCATGAAATTAAAAGACGCTTTTAAGGAAGGAAAGTGATGACCATCCTAGATAGCATATTGAAAAGCAGAGACATTACTTTGCCAACAAAGTTTCATCCAGTCAAGGCTATGGTTTTTCCTGTGGTCATGTATGGATGTGAGAGTTGGACTGTGAAGAACACTGAGCACCAAAGTATTGATGCTTTTGAACTGTGGTGTTGGAGAAGACTCTTGAGAGTCCCTTGGACTGCAAGGAGATGCAACCAGTCCATTCTAAAGGAGATCAGTCATGGGCGTTCTTTGGAAGGACTGATGCTAAAGCTGAAACTCCAATACTTTGGCCACCTCATGCAAAGAGTTGGCTCATTGGAAAAGACCCTGATGCTGGGAGGGATTAAGGGCAGGAGGAGAAGGGGATGACAGAGGATGAGATGACTGGATGGCATCACCGACTTGATGGACATGAGTTTGGGTGAACTCCGGGAGTTGGTGATGGACAGGGAGGCCTGGCATGCTGCAGTTCATGGGGTTGCAAAGAGTCAGACACGACTGAGCAACTGAACTGAACTGAATAGAAGAATGTAAAATAAATTTGCGTCTGTATCTCTTGCAAAAATATTATTATGCAAGGATAGAGAGCATGAGCATGAATGAGTGTTCCTGGGGGTAATATTACTTCCAAAATATTTCATACAAGTATGATAAACACAACAAAAGTATGTCTGTGTTGGGAAGGAATGACCAGGTTTTTGCCTTAAGTGTGAAGTATGATTATTTTAGATGTTAACTTTAATGAATTAACAGTGACTTCTTCATGAAACTTTCATTAATCTATAGTGATCCCAAGTCATGTTGAGACTTTGTGAGAAAGTAAATGAGGACCTAACTTTTATAAGTGTTGGAAGTTTTTAATCTAGCTCTTATATTGGAGGCTTATCTGTGATAATACATTTTTGGTGCTATTTTAAAATTTTATCCACTGTTTAACAAATATTTATCAAATCCCTCCTGTAAGTCATGTGTTGTGTTGTCAGTTAGAAACATAAGGGTGAAGAGGAGAGGGGTGGTGCCTCTTTCTCAGAGCCTGGGTGTTCATTAGCAAGAAGTAGGGGGTAGAATGGAGGACATGGCATGGAGGAGAGGAGAGGTACTGATTTGAATTGGAGGAATAATTTGGATTTAAGTCAGGACCTCCTTTGCAGAAGAAATGCATCTAAGTAGGAAATTAAAGAATAAGTAGGAGCTAAACCCAAGTGGTGCTAGTGGTAAAGAACCTGCCTGCTGATGCAGGAGACATAAGAGACTTGGATTCAATCCCTGGGTCAGGAAGGTCCCCTGGAGGAGGGCATAGCAACCCACTTCAGTATTCTTGCCTGGAGAATCCCACAGGCAGGGAAATCTGGTGGGCTGCAGTCCACAGAGTCAAGTTACTTAGCATGCATGCAAGACCTAAACAAGAGAGAAGTCTTATATCCTTTGCTAAAGAACTGGTTCCAAGTTGAGGTAAGATTTGGAGACAAAGCATGACATCTTTGAAGAACTAAAAGTACTTCAGTCTGGCAGGAGCTTGGGGCCCTGGGGACATACTGGCAGAGTATGGGAAAGTAAAAAGAGCCACATTCCCAAAGTCCTTGTTTATGAATTTGGATGTTGTCACTATAAGGGTCATCAGGCAGAGTGGTGACATAATAAGATTTTCATTTTTAGAAAGTGTTCTAGTTTCATTCTTTTACAAGTGGTTGACCAGATTTCCCAGCACCACTTGTTAAAGAGATTGTCTTTAATCCATTGTATATTCTTGCCTCCTTTGTCAAAGATAAGGTGTCCATATGTGCATGGATTTATCTCTGGGCTTTCTATTTTGTTCCATTGATCTATATTTCTGTCTTTGTGCCAGTACCATACTGTCTTGATAACTGTGGCTTTGTAGTAGAGCCTGAAGTCAGGTAGGTTGATTCCTCCAGTTCCATTCTTCTTTCTCAAGATCGCTTTAGCTATTCGAGGTTTTTTGTATTTCCATACAAATTGTGAAATAGCTCTGTGAAGAATACTGTTGGTAGCTTGATAGGGATTGCATTGAATCTATAAATCGCTTTGGGTAGTATACTCATTTTCACTATATTGATTCTTCCAACCCATGAACATGGTATATTTCTCCATCTATTAGTGTCCTCTTTGATTTCTTTCACCAGTGTTTTATAGTTTTCTATATATAGGTCTTTAGTTTCTTTAGGTAGATATATTCCTAAGTATTTTATTCTTTCCGTTGCAATGGTGAATGGAATTGTTTCCTTAATTTCTCTACTTTCTAACACCATACACAAAAATAAACTCAAAATGGATTAAAGATCTAAACGTAAGACCAGAAACTATAAAACTCCTAGAGGAGAACATAGGCAAAACACTCTCTGACATACATCACAGCAGGATCCTCTATGACCCACCTCCTAGAATATTGGAAATAAAAGCAAAAATAAACAAATGGGACCTAATTAACCTTAAAAGCTTCTGCACATCAAAGGAAACTATTAGCAAGGTGAAAAGACAGCCTTCAGAATGGGAGAAAATAATAGCAAATGAAGCAACTGACAAACAACTAATCTCAAAAATATACAAGCAACTCCTACAGCTCAACTCCAGAAAAATAAATGACCCAATCAAAAAATGGGCCAAAGAACTAAATAGACATTTCTCCAAAGAAGACATACAGATGGCTAACAAACACATGAAAAGATGCTCAACATCACTCATTATCAGAGAAATGCAAATCAAAACCACTATGAGGTACCATTTCACACCAGTCAGAATGGCTGCGATCCAAAAGTCTACAAATAATAAATGCTGGAGAGGGTGTGGAGAAAAGGGAACCCTCTTACACTGTTGGTGGGAATGCAAACTAGTACAGCCACTATGGAGAACAGTGTGGAGATTCCTTAAAAAACTGGAAATAGAACTGCCTTATGATCCAGCAATCCCACTGCTGGGCATACACACTGAGGAAACCAGAAGGGAAAGAGACACGTGTACCCCAATGTTCATCGCAGCACTGTTTATAATAGCCAGGACATGGAAGCAACCTAGATGTCCATCAGCAGATGAATGGATAAGAAAGCTGTGGTACATATACACAATGGAGTATTACTCAGCCATTAAAAAGAATACATTTGAATCAGTTCTAATGAGGTGGATGAAACTGGAGCCTATTATACAGAGTGAAGTAAGCCAGAAGGAAAAACATCAATACAGTATACTAACGCATATATATGGAATTTAGAAAGATGGTAACAATAACCCAGTGTACGAGACAGCAAAAGAGACACTGATGTATAGAACAGTCTTATGGACTCTGTGGGAGAGGGAGAGGGTGGGAAGATTTGGGAGAATGACATTGAAACATGTAAAATAACATGTAAGAAACGAGTTGCCAGTCTAGGTTCGATGCATGATACTGGATGCTTGGGGCTAGTGCACTGGGACGACCCAGAGGGATGGTATGGGGAGGGAGGAGGGAGGAGGGTTCAGGATGGGGAACACATGTATACCTGTGGTGGATTCATTTTGATATTTGGCAAAACTAATACAATTATGTAAAGTTTAAAAATAAAATCAATCAATGCAAAAAAAAAAAAAAAAGATTTTCATTTTTAGACAACTTTAAATGATAGGGTCTGGAAATGGATGAACCAAGGTGGAATCAAGATCTTGAAAACCTTTGAAATAACCTAAGAAAAGTATTTTGGTTACTTGGTGTCCCGCATGTATATCTGGGTAGACGGTAGTGCAATCACTGAAACAGGCCTCTCTGTAGGTGTCACTCTTTCTGCAAAGCTGTTTTGTGACACCCAGTTTGGGGATATTTGCCTCTCCTAATTCATGCCCCCGTAGCCCTCTGCTCCTCTTCTTTTGTTACTTAAATGTGTTTAATTTCAGTTTGGGTGCTTAGCTGTCTCTATGATGAAACCTGAGTTCCGGCCATTTAGAAATACTATCTTTGAGTACCCTCTTCCTCTGCCTGGAATATTTGCTGTGTTTGCTCACTTCATCCTAACCCAGTTCTCCACCTCCCATACACCCATGTGTGCTCACAGACACACACACATGCCCACCCACCCTTTGACCCGGTGTGCTTCTATCTATTTCTTACAACTTGGTTCAGGGTTGTGAGGTCTACCCTGTTGCAATGAGGGTTACTACTTTCTCTTGTCTCAAAGAATGGATACATAGTTCTTTTATATCATTTGCAATGTTGCTGCTGCTGCTGCTGTCGCTTCAGTCACGTCCGACTCTGTGCGACCCCACAGACAGCAGCCCACCAGGCTTCCCCATCCCTGGGATTCTCCAGGCAGGAACACTGGAGTGGGTTGCCATTTCCTTCTCCAATGTATGAAAGTGAAAAGTGAAAGTGAAGTCGCTCAGTCGTGTCCAACTCTTAGCGACCCCATAAGCTGCAATGTTAAGTTCTGAATATTCGTTCGTATATTTTTCTCCTGTATAGGAACAGAGAAGAAACATACTTTACCCATTCCTGAGGCATTGGCAATTAGCACAGTTCCTAACATGTGTTTATTGAATCAGCTAGACCAGTTGGAAGATGGTGAAGGGCAGGCAGGTTGTTCCCATGCTGTGAAAAAGAAGAAAAGTACAAGAAGAACAAAGGGAGAGGGCAGTTAGGTAGTTTTGGATTATCAGTCGAAAGAATGTACAGTCAGGTATTAGAGAATTTAGTTAGCATCATTTGTAGAAAGAATCTACAGTTAGGTTATTAGAGAATTTAGTTAGCATCATTTATAGTATTAAAGAAGCAATAGTCAGTTGTTAATTTCTCAGATATATTGAGGAAAAATTCAATTAATGAAAACGTGTTGAATTATTCCTTGCTATATAAAAATGATTAAGCTTTCTGAATTATTTGGCTTATGATCACTAGGAATAACTGACTTAAAATAATTCTTATTTGTGCTGAGATTCTTGATATATTGTCTGACTTATAAAATCTAGGAATATGTTTTTCCTTATGATTTTGATTCTCATTTTTCTGTGAAGAACTCACAGTTAAGAATTTAAACTTTTAAAGTAGTGTTTTAGCTATACTTTCTATATTCAGGTCTACAGTTCCTTACTTTCAGGAAATAAATTCAATATCAAATCAACATCTCTGTCAGAGTCATTGTTGAATTTTAAGAACGTCTTTGTTATGACAGCATTGTCACTATTCCTAAGTAGAGAAAATAGAAATTAGCATTTGATGATGTCTGCAGAGGAGTTTCCAGGCACTGAATACAGAAACAGACATTATCCTTCTCTGAAAAGGAACACACGTTGTCAAGTACTCACATTGTTTTGAGTTTTACCACCTTGGGATTCTTTGATTTAATTTGGATGCCATCATCAGATCTCACAAGTGTGCTAGGGACTTTGAGATCTTGATCTAATTATGATAATACATCTCTGCTTTTTTTATCTTATCACTACTAAGACAGACTGACATTTTCAACAAAATTTTTGCCAAAATTGAATGGAAAATAAAGAAATTATTATAGAAAAAAAGGACTAGTAAAAAACCTGCAGAGACTTCCATCTCTTTACTCCATGATGATTATAATGTAAATATCTGGAGAGCTAGAACAATATTTTATTCATATTTAAATTCTAAGTATTCTTGCTTAAAGAATCCCAAGGACAGAGGAGCCTGGCAGGCCACACTCAATGAAGTCTCAAGAGTTGGACATGACAGCAACTAAACCACCACCACCAAATTCTAAGTTCCCGAAATAGTGTTGAGATTGTGGTGAAATATTTTACATGATTTTTATAAGTTCTGAGTTAAACCAATCTACAGTAGTTACCAAAGAGCAAGTCATGTTCTGTGGCCACTTTTGCCTAGCTATTTGCCCTTTCAACAGGTCACCAAATCTTGAACAGGTTGACTGTAGGGGACACATTATATTTTTAAAATTGCATTATTCATGGAGAGTCAGAATAAATGTGCTTCCCTGATAGCCCAGTGATTAAAAAAAAAAAACCACCTGTAATGCAAGAGACCCTGGTCCATTTCCTGGGTTAGGAAGATCTACTGGGGAAAGGATAGGCTACCCATTCCAGTGTTCTTGGGCTTCCCTTGCGGCTCAGCTGATACAGAATCCATCTGCAATGTGGGAGACCTTGGTTTGATCCCTGGGTTGGGAAGATACCCTGGAGAAGGAAATGGTAACCCACTCCAGTATTCTGGTCTGGAGAATTCCATGGACTGAATAGTCTATAGGGTCACAAAGAGTCAGACATGACTGAGTTACTCTCACTTCAGAATAAATACAAAATTCCTGGTCATGTTCCCAAACTACTTCTTATCTAATACTCACTATTTGGCTAAGAGATGTTCCAAGTTGATAGAGCAATTGAATAATCTCTATCATAGACCTGGCAGATAGCTTTTATTTTTCAAATACTTGGTAGTAGTTGTCTGGGCTGGAGATACCTCTTGCCCAGCCTTGGTAAGAAAAATGATCAGTTAAAATGTGTATCCTGAGCATGGGTTATCAGAATAATGGTACCTTTGCCACATCTGAGATAACCCTCTCCAGCTCAAAATTTTCAGCATCACCAGCCTCTGAAACATTTTATCTCATTTCACATAAGTACATCACTCTTCCCCATCCTACTCATGATAAGTATCAATAGTCATTTACCTGTAATAGTAGCTTCATAATAGTCAATGCTGCTGCTGCTAAGTCGCTTCAGTCGTGTCCGACTCTGTGCGACCCCACAGATGGTAGCCCACCAGGCTCCCCTGTCCCTGGGATTCTCCTGGCAAGAACACTGGAGTGAGTTGCCATTTCCTTTTCCAATGCATGAAAGTGGAAAGTGACAGTGAAGTCGCTCAGTCGTGCCCAACCCTCAGCAACCCCATGGACTGCAGCCTACCAGGCTCCTCCGTCTTTGGGATTTTCCAGGCAAGAATACTGGAGAGGGGTGCCATTGCCTTCTCTGATAAGTCAATGCAGCTAAGTCACTTCAGTCGTGTCCGACTCTATGCGACCCCATAGACGGCAGCCCACCAGGCTCCCCCGTCCCTGGGATTCTCCAGGCAAGAACACTGGAGTGGCTTGCCATTTCCTTCTCCAAGATAATAGTCAATAAGCATGTATAAATCCAGACATTTTTTTTTTTAGACTATGTTGTTTTATATTTCTTAGTGTATCATATTCAAATTAAGTTGTAGACACTTGTGATCTTATGGATTTAGTAAAATTAGAAAAAAAAATTGACATTTTTTGAATATGCTTCTAAAAATGATGAGAAAGTGTGTACCTATTTAAATTCTCTGTATTTAAATGGAAGAAAAATAATAGCTTTGCAGTAGGTGATCTCTTTAATTCAAGAATACATTGCACAGAATCTACTGTATGGTTTCTGAAGGAATGTTAGCAAATATTTCAAGAAAGTTGTAACCTTCTTATCTGTATTATTTTACATTCCACTCAGGAACTTTAAGTCTACTCTGATGAAAAATGTAAGTGAAACAAGTGGAAGGGGAAGAAAGGATGAGGAGGAAAAAATAAATACTTGCCAAGGGCCAGTGATGAGCTAGACATAGAACCGTGCATTCTAGTAAATTTGGAGTTTCCTCTCTTAGATATCTGTGGCACATCTCCAATTCATTCATTCATTTCACCAGACAAAGAAACAGTCCTTCAACACTTATCAAATGGAGATAGTGAATGTCTGTGCAATTTTAGGTGATTCTCATCAATAAAACATGAATTATTTAAGTTTGATGTATTTGAAAAATGATATACAAAATTATAACACCCATATGCTTGTCTGTTTCTTTGCATACTATTTTTCTATTTTCCAATTCAATTTATTCAGGATTTTTCAGTATAAAATTAGCTTTCCCCCCCTACAAATTATAAAATGGATGGAAGAAATATAAAAAAGCATGGAATTTTTCTTTCCCTACCTAACTCTGTTATTCTTCTGTTAGCCATATTTTTTCCTTCTTTTGTTACTCCTGACCTCAAAAGATATATAATGCTGAGAAGGGGAGATACTTCCATATAGGTTAGAAAAGGGTCAACTAATCTATCCTATAATTTATATCGTGAACAGGATCAACTAACCTGTCTCAACAACTCTTTTTTTTTAGCAGTTTTGTCAGTATATAAAGCATACAATTGACCAATTTAATATGCAATTCACATTTTTTTTAATTTTTGAGGTATAATTGATATATTAGTTTCAAATGTGTACCATAATGGTTCAGTATTCATGTGTATTACAAAATGATCATCACAATAGTTCTAGTTAACATCTCTTACAACACAATTACAAGTTTTTGTGTGCGCTGGGAACTGCTAAGATCTATGCCTTATTAACTGTATCACTGTGATGTGCATTGCCTCCCAGGAATGTATTTATTTTATAACTGGAAGTATGGATTTTTTGGGCACCTTCACCTATTCCACCTCAGCAAGTCACCAGTATATTCTCTGTATCTATGCATTTTATGTCTGTTACTATTATTATTTAATGTAATTTAAATCAAATTTTTTTTTCTTGCCTATTTGTCCATCTGACTTATTTAATTTAACATAATGCCTTCCAAGGTCATCCATGTTGTTCCACATGGCAATATTTCCTTCATTTTATGGCTGAATAATAATCCATTTAAAATATACACCACATTTTAAAATGTATTCATCCATCAATGGATACCTCTGTTATGTCATGTCTTGGCTTTGTAAATAGTGTTGCACTGAACAAGAAGGCACATATATCTTTCTGAGTTAGTGTTTTAGTTGTCCTCAGATGAATAACCAAAAGTCAAATTGGTGGATCATAAGGTAGCTCTATGTTTACTTTATTGAGGAAACTATGTATTGTTTTCCACAGTGACTGCTCCAGTAGAGCACAAGGATTCTCTTTTCTCCACATCACCATAGCATTTATCACTTGTCATTTTCATAATAGCCTGTATGGTGTATGGTTTTGATTTTCATTTCTCTGATAATTGGTGATGCTGCAAACTTACAGTGTACCTGGAGACTGTCTATATTTCTTCTTTGGAAAAATGTCTGTTCAGATTCTCTGCCCAATTGTTAATCAGCTTTTTTTTGTATTTTTTGCTGTTGTGAGTTCTTTAAATGTTTGACATGCTCCTTATCAGAGACATGAATTACAAAGTTTGCAGATAGGATATGATATTAGACATAGAAAGTCCTATGCATTCCACCAAAAAACAAGCAACAAAACCCTATTTAAGTAATCAATGAATCCAGTATAGATGCAGGTACAAAATCAACATACCAAAACCTACTGTGTTTCTATACACGAATAATGTAATATCTGAAAAAGAAATAAAGGAAACAATCTCATTAACAGTGGCATCCAAAACAATAAAATACTTAGAAATAAACTTAATCATGGTGATGAAAGATCTTTATGTTGAAAACTTTAAGACTATGATGAAAGAAACTAAAGAAGACACAAATAAATGGAAAGATTCCGTGTTTATAGAGCAAAAGAATTTGTATTGTTAGAATGAGCATACTAACTAAAGCTATCCATAGATTCAATGCAATCCCTATCAAAATGACAATGGCTTTTTTAAATAGGGAAAACAGCTCTAAAACTTTGTGGAACCACAAAAGACCCTGAATAGCTAAGCAATCATGAGGAAGAAGAACAAAACTAGAGGAATCACACTACCTGGTTTCATACTAGACTGCAAAGCCATAGTAATCAAACAGTATGGTACTGGCATAAAAGTACTGATCAAAAAAAAAAAAAAAAAACCACACATCAATTAATGGAACAGTGTCAAGAGTCCAGAAGTAAATCCCCATATATGTTGTCAAATAATATTTGATAAGGTAGCCAAGAATATTTGAAGGGGGAAGGACAGTTTTGTTAATAAATTGTGCTGGGAAAACTGGATAATCACATGCAGAATGAAGCTGGACCCCTCTATCTTACACCACTTACAAAAACTAGCTTCAAACCATTAAAGGCTTAAACACAAGACCTTAAAACATAAAACTCATAGAATAAAACACAGAAAAAAATTTTCTTTACATTGGTCTTGGCAAAAGCTTTTTGGATATGACGCAAAAAAGTAAAAGTAATAAAAGCAAAAATAAATAATTGGACTATCATGAACTGAAATATTTCTTCACAGTAAAAGAAACAGACAGCAAAATGAAAAGGCAGCCTATGTAATGGAAGAAAATATTTGCAAATCATATATATGATAGGGAGTTAATATCCAAAATATACAAGGAAAACATGCAATTAATCCAGTAACCAAAAAATCCAAATCAATATGATTATTACATGGGCAAAGGAACTAAACGGATATTTTTCCAAAGAAGACATTGAAATGGTCAATGGATACACGAAAAGGTGTTCAACTAACTGAGGAAATACAAATCAAAATCACAGTGAAATTCCACCTCACAACTTTTAGAATGCTTATTCTTACTTAATAATGATAAAATGAAAAATGCTGAGGAGGATGTGTAGAAAAGGGAACCCCTGTGCACTACCGTAGGAATGTAAATTGAAGCAGCCACTCTACAAAAGTGTGTAGCTTCCTCAAAAATTAAAAATAAAACTCCCATACGATAAAACAATCCCACTTCTGGTTATATATGCAATAGAAATTTAACCAGCCCTTAAAGAAATACCTACACCCTCTGTTCATTGCAGGAGTACTCATAATAGCAAAGGTGTGGAAACAACAACCTCAGTGTACATCTATAGGTGAATGGATAGAGATGTATATTTATATATTTAAATAAATTGTTATATAGAATATATTATAATGAAGTACTGTGTAGTGTGTCATATACAAATAATAATACACATGAATATTATTCAACCATGAGAAAGAAGGACATTCTACAACTTGCAGCTATATGGATGGACTTTAAAGGCAGACAAAGACCATCACTTAAATTTGAAATCTAAAAAGCTGACTCACAGAAACAGAAAATATAGTTTAGAATAGAGGCTGGAGGTTGAGGGAAATGGGGAGATGCTGGCCAAAGGATACAAACTTGCAGTTTTGAGTAAGTTCTTGGTATCTATAATATAGAATGGTGATTATAGTTAACAATCCTGTATTATATACTTGAAAGCTGTTAAGAGAGTAAGTCTTAAATATTCTCATTATAAAGAGAAATGATAATTAATTAAGGCGGTGGAAGTGTTAACTAACCCTACTGCATCATGTTGCAATATATGTAACAGATCATCACACTGTACACAATAAACTTACACAATGTTATATTTCAGTTATATCTTAAAGCTGGAAAAAAAGAAACCCCATTTCCTCACCCCTCAGCAACCACTGACCTACTTTCTAGCTCCTTAGAGTTTACTGTGCTTGTCATTTCCTAGAAATAGAATCATATAAAAATAGATGGTCTTTTATATTGATAATTGGCTTCTTTCTTTTGTATTGTATTTTTTAAGTCATCCATGTTCTGGCATGGATTAGCACTTCATTCTCTCTTATGACCAAGTAATCTTCCTTTGTATGGACAGATCGTACCACATTCTGCTTATCCACTAATCAACTAGTGGACTTTGGGGTGATATCCCAAAAGTTTGTGTGCTAGGTCTTCTTTGTGGACATATGTTTTCATTTCTCTTGTGTATTTACTTGGTAGTGGAATTGCCAATTCATATGGTAACTCTCATTAAACATTTGAAGTGCTGCCAAATTTTTTTTTTTCTAAAGTACACATCATTTTACATTTCCAACATCAGTGTATGAGGGCTCTATTTTCTCCACATACTCACAGATACTTATATCTGACTTTTTTTTATTAGGTATAAATTGGTGTATCATTATGGTTCTGGTTTGCATTTCCCTGATGGCTAATAATGTCAAGCATCCTTTCATTTGGATTTGTATCCTCTTTGGGAAAAGTCCATTCAGATTCTTTGGTCTATTTTAAATTGGATTTTCTTTTTATTATTAAGTTGTATGAATTCTTTGAATATTCTAGATATATGTCCCTTACCCTATATATGACTTGAAAATATTTTCTCCCATTCTGTAGGTAATCTTTATATTTTCTTGACTGGGCTTCCCTGATAGCTCGGTTGGTAAAGAATCTGCCTGTAATGCGAGAGACCTGGGTTCAATTCCTGGGTTGGAAAGATCCCCTGGAGAAGGGAAAGGCTACCCACTCCAGTATTCTGTCCTAGAGAATTCCACGGACTGTATAGTCCATGGGGTTGCAAAGAGTCGGACATGACTGAGAGACTTACACTTCACTTCACCCCTAGAAGCTGTCATTAATAGTCTTTTAATTTGTTAATTAATTTAATTTGTCATTGATAATGTCTTTTGAATCACAAAATATTTAATTTTGATGAAATCTGATTTATCTACTTTTGTTGCTCATTTTTCTTATATCTATGAATCCACTGCTAAATCCAAGATCAGAAAAAATTTAGTCTTAGGTTTTCTTCTGAGTTTTTATGCTTTTAGCACTTCACTCCAGTTGTTTTAGCACCGTTTGCTGAAAAACTGTTCTTTTCTTACTGAATGGTTTGTCACCCTTGTTGAACATCCATTGGCAATAGAACACAATACAGAATGAATTTATTTTGGGGCTTTCAGTTCTATTCCATCTATTTTTGTCTATCCTATACTTGGGCTTCTCTGATGGCTCAGATGGTAAGGAATCAGCGTGCATTGCGGGAGACTTGGGTTTGATCCCTGGGTCAGGAAGATGCACTGAAGATAGGCATTGCAACCCACTCCAGTATTCTTTCTCGGAGAATTCCATGGGCAGAGGAGCCTGGAGGTCACTCTTTGTGACCCTGTCACCATAGAGTCCAACTGAGGGACTAATGCTAACACTATTGATTACCATGGCTTGTAGTTAAGTTTTGAAACTTGGAAGTTTGTATCCTCCTATTTTGTTCTTTATATTTAAAGTTGATTTGACTATTCTGGGTTTCTTGTAATTCTGTATAAATTTTAGAACCAGCTCGTTAATTCCTAAACAGAGAGAGAAAGAGAAGGAAGGAAATAGGAAAAACCAGTAGGGATTCCTGATAATAATTTTCCTGAATCTGAAGATCAATATGGGTATTTTAGGGGAATATCTCAATCTATCCTATACCACCCCCAATTTTGTACTATGAAACAAATAGATTTGGGAGTTAAGACATTACAAATGAGGTTTTATTTCATTATAAATCATGCAAATATTAAGCACAATTTCAAGTAGCTTAGAATGGAAAGAAACTAGATTTCCAAAGGACAGAAGCTATTCTCATGTTGATCTTGGAGCATCTGTTATTAACATTATCCTGTTAACATTTATGGAAGATTTATGCATACACCGAAGGGAGAATTAACCTCTGAATCTGTAATGTCAAGTGGTTTTCATTAAAAGCTTACAGATACCTGCTTGGCGAATTTGACTGTTTACAGTTGGAGATAACATGACTAATTTTATAAAAATGACTTTATTAATTTTACTTGTAGATGTATCAAATGTGCAAGAACTGATGATATAACTTTGCTTTAGTTTATATCTATAGGTACCCATACATGTGTGCAGTATAGAATTCAGTAGCTCAAGCAAGACTATTTAGTAAAAATTTCTACAACAATAGAAGTGTCCTGCACAGTCCACAATGGAGCCACTGTCCATATGTGGCTACTGAGCATAGGAAATGCAGCTAGTGTGACTAAAGAACTAATCTTGTTTACTAAGAAGAACTAAAATTTTAATGTGTCTTAAGTTATGGACACTACTCAGGAGCTATTGTATTGGACACCACAGAGTTAAAATAATTAATACTGCTCCGTTCTTACATTTACCCTGTGCCTACTACCTCCCCTTCCTGCTTCCAGAAACACACAGACCAACACTCAAAACCATCCATCAGTGTAAAAAAAAATTCTGCGCTATTATTTCAGCTTAAAAATAAGATAGGATTAATAGCTGTATCCCAGAGAAATCAAGTGTCCTAGATAATTTAGTAGCTGGCACAAGAGTGGTTGTTGAAGAGTAGAGGACAAAACCACTTAGTGAATGCTTGTTATTTTCACCATCATCTTTTGAAGCAAACTGCAATTTTAAATAGAACTATGCATTAAAAAATAAGTAAGGTTTTACTCAAGTGGGTTTTTACGTGAATGGTTCAAGAAATGTGGACTAATATCAGATAGTAGGTCATCTCACAGTGTACGTAAATAAGCAGATGAAGGTTTTGCTTATTTAAAAATTATCATCATTAGTTAAATAAAAATTGTGTTTCAAACTGCAATAAGACCTGTGGATGAAAAGATGGATAGTTGGGGAGTTTGGGATGGACATGTACACACTGCTGTAATTAAAATGGATTACTAACAAGGACCTACTATATAGCACAGAGAACTCTGCTCAATGTTATGTGGTGGCCTGGATAGGAGGGGAGTTTGGGGGAGAATGGATACATGTACATGTGCATCTGAGTTCCTTTGCTGTTCATCTGAAACTCTCAGTGGCATGGTTTATTGGCTGTACTCCAATACAAAGTGGATGCCTGCTCAGTCATGTCTGATTCTTGCCAAGCGTTTGGACTGAAGACTGCCAGGCTCTTCTGTCTGTGGGATTTTTCAGGGGAGAACACTGGAGTGGGTTGCCATTTCCTCCTCCAGGGGATCTTCCCCACACAGGGATCAAACCCAAGTCTCCTGTGTTTTCTACATTGCTGGCAGATTCTTACCCACTGAGATATTGGGGAAGCCCGTCAGTGCAGTTCAGTTCAGTAGCTCAGTCGTGTCCGACTCTTTGCAACCCCATGGACTGCAGCATGCCAGGCCTCCATGTTCATCACCAACTCCCAGATTTTACTCAAATGCATGTCCATTGAGTCGGTGATGCCATCCAACCATCTCATCCTCTATTGTCCCCTTCCTCTCCCATCTTCAATCTTTCCCAGCATCAGGGTCTTTTTGAATGAATCAGTTCTTCACATCAGGTGGCCAAAGTATTGGGAAGCTCATACTCCAATACAAAATAAAAAGTCAAAAAAGAAGAGATGAAATTGGCTTTGCTCTTAAGATACTCCAGTGTAGAAGGGAGACAGACAATTGACATCATTAAGAGAAAATGTGTTAAAGTTTGTGATATGAGAATGTACAGAGGAAACACCTAACATACTTGAATGGGACAGATAGGGACGAGTAAAGACTTCCTTGTGGAAAATGTTGAAAGGTGAGTAGGAGTCCAGGCCTTGACAAAGCTGAAGGAGTTGTTGGGGTGGATACAGAAGAAAGGAGCAAGAAGAGAATAATACAATCATAGGACTATAGGCTTCTTGGGTTGAGGCGGGGAAGGGAGCATGAAGACTTGACTGGAAGACAGTTTCATTCTTGTGGGAGTATTGTACCTGATCCTGAAGTCAGTAACGAAAAGATTCAAAATAGCAAGGGAATCAGGTTTGGTTGTTGTTGCTATTTGTTTAATGTGGTTGTTGTCATCAACTGTATGGAAATTGGGTTCAAATTGGGAAATCTCAGGCCATAAACATCTGTAAAGAGAATTAAAAGTCTATAGGAAATCTCAAACTGCAATAAGAGGAGGATGGAAACAGAGGAAATAAGTTTTCTATGTAGATAGGGACACAGTGGTCAGGGATTTTAACTGTTGAGAAGAATGGGGGAATGGCAGTAGGTAAGAGGACTGGGTGTGGGGTTGTTCTTCCCAGCTGGTGCTGGTGATAAAGAACCCACCTGCCAACTTAGGAGATATAAGAGACTCGGGTTCAATTCCTGGATTGGGAAGACCCCCTAGAGGAGGGCATGGCAGCCCACTACTGTATTCTTTACTGGAGAATCCCTTGGACAGAGAAGCCTGGTGAGCCTAAGGTCCATAGGGTCGCAGAGTCAGACATGACTGAAGCGACTTAGCATGCCTGCAAACAAGAAGACTGGGGATTTGAGGAGGCTGGGAAGGTTTTGACCCTGATAACAAGGAATTGGAACCAGTAGGTGAATAGGGTCATAGTCAGGCAGGGCCAGGCACCATGACACCTCGCTGAGGCTGACAACCACAACTTTGAGGAGTGAGTTAGTGAAAGTCACTCAGTTGTGTCCGACCCTTTGTGACCCCACGGACTGTACAGTGCATGGAATTCTCCAGGCCAGAATACTGGAGTGGGTAGCCTTTCCCTTATCCAGGGATCTTCCCAACCCAGGGATCAAACCCAGGTCTCCCGCATTGCAGGTGGATTCTTTACCAGCTGGGCCACAAGGGAAGCCCAACTTTGAGGAGACATCATATCTTATAACCGTGTAACTTTCTCAGATTGTGTGGTAGGCTCAGTGAAAGATGTGGGGTTTTTATATTAAATTTCCTAAAGATCGAGGGATATGTTGTTTGTGGATGTCAGTGAGGGAATGCTTAAAGTTGTAATTAACTTTGTAGGTTGACAAGGTAATGAAAATGGGCTGCTGCTGCTGCTAAGTCATTTCAGTCGTGTCCAACTCTGTGTGACCCTATAGACGGCAGCCCACCAGGCTCCCCCGCCCCTGGGAGTGGGTTGCCATTTCCTTCTCCAATGCATGAAAGTGAAAAGTGAAAGTGAAGTCGCTCAGTCGTGTCCGACCCTTAGCGACCCCATGGACTACAGCCTATCAGGCTCCTCCGTCTATGGGATTTTCCAGGCAAGAGTACTGGAGTGGGGTGCCATTGCCTTCTCTGAATGAAAATGGACAGGGACTGGTAAATTGGGAGACATTTTGGTTAAAGGATTGCAGTACTTCATGAAGACAAGTAAGAGACATAGTTTATGTACAAAAATGGAAAAGATGTAGTCAGGGAATTGAAAATTGAGGTTTTGTATTCCAAAGAAGACTAATTTCTTCTGAAAGCAAAATCTAGGATATGGTGTTACATATATGTGGCTGAAATGGCATGAAAACAAATGTCATTTGAATTCAGGACTACATGGGATTATGAGTCTGGATCATGAATACATCATCTTTAAGGACATTGAAACCATTCAGAAAATTGGTGCCATTTGAGGTGGAAAGGAAGACTAGGGACCGGGTGATAAACACATCTTTAAATATAGGGAAGTGAACAACAGGTAGGAGAAGGCAATGGCACCCCACTCCAGAACAACAGGTAAAAGATAACAAATGAGAGATCAGAGGCTACATAATTGGATACGATAGTCTTCAAAGTAAGAGCTGTTTTCACAAAACAGTGGCAAAATAAATAGTTGGAAGGGGCAGTGTGGATATAGGAGTTTAGCAGCCTATTCTGTGTTTTTTTAGGTGGTGATCAATTATATGCAGCCACAGGGAGACATAGAAGAGGCTCAGGAAAGCAAAGTTTATTATACTCACAGAGCCTAGAACCTGAGATACAGCAAGCCACACAGGACTGCATGAGGAAGTACTAGCATCACTCAGAACAAAGAAAGGACAGGAGCGAAGGAAGAGCCTTAAGCAGCCACATCTTTTATTGGAGTTTCTGTGTAAAAGGCAAGGCAGGGAAGAGAAACCAGTTTAGCACTGGCTAATTGAAATAATTTTAGCAGACCGTAAATATAGTAGTAGTCCTTAGTTGCCTGATACCTGGCTCTGGGATGATTAAGGCAGAGGAAAATTGCCTTCTGGGGTGTATGAGCCATAGAGGATGTGTGACTCTGGGTTGGTTTGTCTGAATATCAAAGGCATGAGCCAAATCTAAGAACTGGCTTGAACTGAGAGGGACAATATGTCCTCAGGCAGAAAGTTTTTATTTTTATTTTTTGCTTATTTATTTGGCTGCTCCAGGTCTTAGTTGTAGCATGTGCAATATAAGTTGCAGCATACAAACTTAGGTGAGACATGTGAGATCTTGTTCCTTAACCAGGGATTGAACTTGGGCCCCCTGCATTTTGAGCTCAGACTCTTAGCCACTGGACCATCAGCGAAGTCCCCAGAAATATTTTTAAGATTCAAAAAACAATATATAGAAAATAAAATATATAAACAATGCATAGACCAGTTTCTAGGACCAAGTCAAGTGTAGGGGTAGAATGAATGTGTGGTATAAACTGACAAGCTCCACAAAGAAGGTGGAGTTCTCAGACAGGGCTGTATTTAACACAGGGCTAGGAGAGAGGGAGGCGTGTTCTCTTCTGCAAAGCTCCAAGTGACACAGGTGTGCTTGCCCTAGAGAGATGCAAGAGTGTAAACTTAATAATGTGAAGGGGCTTCCCAAGTGGCTCAGTGGTAAAGAATCTGCCCTCCAATGCAGGAGACACAAAAGATGTGGGTTCCATTCCTAGGTCAGGAAGATCCTCTGAAGTAGGGAATGGCAACCCACTCCAGTATTCTTGCCTGGAAAATTCCATAGACAGAGGAATGTGGCGGGCTTCAGGTCCATGGGCTCACAAAGAGTTGGACACGACTGAGTGACTGAGCACACACACACAAACTATGTGAAAATGTGTAGCAAAGTAGATATTTGAGAGAAGGGATGTTTACATCCTCGGTAGGGACCAAGAGTGATTAGAAGTGAGATATGAAAAAAAAAAAATGCTGACTTCTATTTTGCAAAAGGGATTATTTTATAAAGTTGTTTTGATATGATTGAACAGATAATTTCAACCTTCCATCACTATGACGATAATTTATTGGATTTTTTTTTCACAAGACATAAAACTGTCTGCAGTTATCCTGGTTAATTGTCTCCTGCTTACTTTCCTTCCCTAGTAGAAAATGGACTCCCATGGGAGTACGGCCTCGTGTTTTACTCGGTTACTATTATGTCCCCAATCTTCAGAACAGTGCTTGGTACTAAGTACTTAATAGATATTTGGTAAACAAAATAGTTAACTCATTACATTCTTCTATGTTGTCATAAGTGGTAGTTAAAAAGGAAGATAATCAATTTATTGGACATTGCACATGACATATTGTACAACACAATCATGCCCCAGCTATAGTGAGTTTAGTCAATAAAGAAGTACCCCCGGGACTTCTCTGGTGGTCCAGCAGTTAAGGGTCCACCTGCCAATGCAGAGGATGTGGGTTCAATCCCTGGTCTGGGAGGATCCCACCTACATGGGGCAACTAAACTCATGTGTCACAACTACTGAGCCCGAGCTCCGTAGCAAGAGAAGCCACTGCAATGTGAAATCCGTGCACCACAACTAGAGTAGCCCTGCTCTCTGCAACAAAAGCCCACAGGTACCAACGAAGACCCAGCATGGCCAAAAATAAATAAACAAAATAAATTAAAAAAAAAGAAAAATATGAACAGCAGAGTTTTTTGGGTTTTTTTGTTTTAAAGAAATACCGCTAACATCGCTATGGTACTTTTTTGTATTTTACTAAACATACTACTTCTGTATGCCAGGAATTGTCCTAATAACTTCACTAATATTAACTCATTAATTATTAATGATGGATTGTTATACTGCTTGGTAGTTCTCTAAGGAATTTTGCTTTGGGTTTTATAAAATTCTGGCTTCCACCATTGAAACATTCTGAGGATAGGAATGTCATTTGCCATCTGTGTCTCTACAGAAAATAAATTATATAAGGTTAAGTGAATATTCATGGTATTCTTTACTGGGCCAGGCAGTCTTTCTGAAAACACATCCTTTTTGTCTGATGCCATATAATGATTATTTAAAACCCTATTAATAGATGTGATATTAAAAGTTATTTATCTATTAGTTTGGCTTCTGGTAAGCTATCTTAATTATCTTGTTTAAAGATGTTATATATTTTAAATCCCTAGTATTTTTCTGAGCCAGCTGGTTCTTAATTATTAACAGATGCTATCATTCATCTCACAAAGATGCGATGGTTAATCGCTGCAAATCTCCTTAATATCACCAATCAGGCTGTATTTTTTAGGCTTTGATTCAGGATGGCTTTGCCATTGATTTTAAACATCTATCTTAAATAACTCTGATGGACTTCCCCAAACTGTTCATTAGTGTCATCGTCCACAGAAAGGAAGGATTTTATATATAGCATGAGGGTTTTCAAAGTGTTTTGGTTTTCCTTTCTTTAACCTTTGACAGAACTGTAATATATAAACTTTATGTGCCATGTGGTATAGGTGTCCTGTTTTTCTTTCCCCTCGGACGCGTGTGAAGCTACCTTGGTTTGAGATAGTGTGTGAATCTGAGTTACCAGTTGTTCCCACTCTTCAGCTAAGTCATAATTTGCATTGTCCACTCTGGTGGTTCCTCTTGACCCCAAAGCCTGTAGTTATGCATGGGTGAATGCCTCTTCTATTTAATTAATTCAGCATGAGTCTGATGTCAGTGATCACAGTATCTGTGAAAGAGGGATGCCCCTTACCAGCTCCCAGTACTCCCTATCTTGCCATTTCTTAAGTAAACAGGGCTTCACTGTCTGGTCCATTTCATGGGATGAGATCTTTCTCTAAAGAAATTATCAAGACTCAAGTACATTATCTTTAAGCATTTCACACTCCATCATTCTCCACCTCTATCTGATTTACGGGTCATGTATTCCCATGAAGGAGAGTCCTCAACGGAGAGTAGAGAGGTCTAGCGGTATCCAGTGTGGGGCAGGGAAGCTTGGAAGAATTATACTGAAGGTGTCCATATTACTTACCTGGATAAGGTTTTATTTTCCTCAAAAATCAATCAGACCTTGCTCCACAAGTTTTTGCTTTGTTTTTTTTTTTTTTTTTTTATCCCCACAAACCATGTTATGCATGAGAATTGAATATTGCAACCCTATGGACTATAGTTCACCAGGCTCCTCTGTCTATGGGATTCTCCAGGCAAGAATACTAGAATGGGTTGTCATGCCCCTCCAGGGAATCTTTCCAACCCAGGGATCGAACCCACATCTCTTACATCTTCTGCACTGGCAAGTGGGTTCTTCACCACTAGCACCACCTGAGAAGCCCCATACTTTATTAACAACATTTGAATCTTATTTTCTGACATAGAAACCTGTCTTTATCTGCTAGGTGAGCATTTGCATCACACTCTATTGCCTGACCTCTTCAAGGAAAGGAGAAATTAAGAGTTTTCTTCTTGTTCCTTGATGAGAGCACTTTAAATGCTCTCAGCTTCACTGATAAAAGCAGACATTTTCTGGTTTTAATATGTCTTGGGACACTATTGCCCACTCATTATAATGCCTTCCCCTGTAGCTGACCCCTGGGTGCACAGGTGGCTGGACGGAGGTCACTGATACACTGGGTAAAGCACAATACTTAGATTCAGGAGACCTAGGAATGATTCTTGTGTCTGCTAGATGTGTCACTTTGGCTTAATTATTAAAAGCCTCTTAGCCTAATATAACTCAGTTTACAAACGGGAGTATTGATTTTTTCCTTCAGTGTTTTTTTTTTTTTTTTTTTTTAAGTTTGAGATTTTTTGTTTTGTTTTTGTAGGAAGATCATGTAAGAAGATATTAAGTCCAAACATACTTTATGCTTAGAATCATAGATTTCAAGGATCATAATATGTAATTAATATGTTCTTTTGCAGCATAAAAAAATCAGGTTATGCTTCTTTATTGCTCGAACCATAATAACTCTGAGCCCCTCCTTGGCAGATTTACACAGAGTACAATTTTTTCTTCTGCTGTTCTCCTTTCTAGGAAGTTTCTAGAAACTCTGAGAAATATTTTCCAACCATCCTGATAATCATTTGCATTTCCACATCATATGCTTCTCTGAAGGTTTCATGGTCACTTTCAACGACGGAATGGCTTACCTCTGCAAACTGCCCATGACCACGGTCATTTCTCCTCCCCCATAGCTAAGCTGGGACCCAGGAGTATTTTCAGTCCTGTATAATGGTACATTTTACATAAAGTAAAATTCAGTCCTCTTAGTGGCACTCTGTCATCACTAGTCCTTGGTATTGCCGATTTTGTTTTTGTCATTGTAATAGATGTGGTTGTGTATTGTAGTTTGTCCATAGAATAGCTTTCTGGAATTTTAATTGGTATTGCATTAAATCTATAACTCAAATTGGGAGGACCGATACCTTACAGTATTGAGTTTCCTATCTATGAACATGGAATATCTCTCCATTTATTTAGTTCCTCTTTGATTTCATTCATCAGAGGTTTCCAGTTTCACTCGCTGATGTCTTGTACATATTTTGTTGGATTTTACCTATTTCATTTATTTAGGTGCTAATATAAACAGTACTGTGTTTTTAATTTGAAATTTTACCTGTTTTTTGTTGATATGTAGGAAAGCTATTGCCTTACATATATTAACATAACCTACAACCTTGCTCTTCAGTCCAGTTCAGTCCCTCAGTCTTGTCCAGTTTTTTGCAACCACATGGACTGCAGCATGCCAGGCTTCCCTGTCCATCACCAACTCCCAGAGCTTGCTCAAACTCATGTCCATTAAGTTGGTGATGTCATCCCCTTCTCCTCCTGCCTTGAATCTTTCCCAGCATCAGATCTTTTCCAAGGAATCAGTTCTTCATGTCAGGTGGCTGAAGTATTGGAGTTTCAGCTTCAACATCAGTCTTTCCAATGAATATTCAGGACTGATTTCCTTTCGGATTGACTGATTGGATCTCCATGCAATTCAAGGGACTCTCAAGAGTCTTCTCCAACACCATAATTCAAGAGCATAAATTCTTTGGCGATCAGCTTTCTTTCTGGTCTAACTTCTCACATTCATACATGATTACTGGAAAAAACAAAGCTTTGACTAGACGGACGTTTGTTGGCAAAGTAATGTATCTGCATTTTAATATGCTGTCTAGGTTGGTCATAGCTTTTCTTCCAAGGAGCAAGAGTCTTTTAATTTCATGGCTGCAGTCACCATCTACAGTGATTTTTGGGCCCAAGAAAATAAAGTCTGCCACTGTTTCTACTGTTTCCCCATCTATTTGCCATGAAGTGATGGGACCAGATGCCATGATCTTCATTTTTTGAATGTTGAGTTTTAAACCAACTTTTTCACTCTCTCTTTCACTTTCATCAAGAGCCTCTTTACTTCCGTTTCACTTTCTGCCATAAGGGTGGTGTCATCTGTATATCTGAGGTTATGGATATTTCTCCTGGAAATCTTGACTCCACCTTCTGTTTCATCCAGCCTGACATTTCGTATCATGTACTCTGCATATAAGTTAAATGAGCAGGGTGACAATGTACAGCCTTGAAGTACTCCTTTCCCTATTTGGAACCAGTCAGTTGTTCCATGTCCAATTCTAGCTGTTGCTTCTTGACCTCTATACAGATTTCTCAGGATGTAGGTCAGGTGGTCTGGTATTCCCATCTCTTGAAGAATTTTCCACAGTTTGTTGTGATCCACACAGTCAAAGGCTTTGGCATAGTCAATAAAGCAGAAGTAGATATTTTTCTGGAACTCTTGCTTTTTCCATGATCCAGCGGATGTTGGCAATTTGATCTCTGGTTCCTCTGCCTTTTCTAAATCCAACTGGAACATCTGGAAGTTCACATACTGTTCAAGCCTGGCTTGGAGAATTTTTAGCATTACTTTGCTAGCATGTGAGATGACTGCAATTGTGTGGTAGTTTAAGCATTCTTTGGCATTGCCTTTCTTTGGGACTGGAATGAAAACTTACCTTTTCCAGTCCTGTGGCCACCGCTGAGTTTTCCAAATTTGCTGGCACATTGAGTGCAGCACTTTAACAGCATCATCTTTTAGGATTTGAAATAGCTCAACTGGAATTCCATCACCTCCACTAGCTTTCATTATTTGTTTTCAGAGTAAAAAATACAAAAGACAAAATCAGAAATGAAAGATTTAAGGACAAAGACCCATCCTGAGGAGGGAGTCATGAACGAGGAGAAGTTTCCACACAGTGGGAAACCCTCTCACAGGCTTGTCTGTCAGGAGTTTTAGAATCTCAGAGAGCAACATAACTGGGAGGAAAAAACAAAACCCACAGAATACGAACCTAACCGTGTGCACCACCAGCAATTGGGGGCGGGGCAGGGAAGCGCGGGCTGCATGATCATTAGGGTAAGGCAGCTGATGTGAGAAAGCAACACAAACCATGAGATCGCCAGAGAGACAAAACAAAACGAAACAAAACAAAAACCTTTCCTGCAAAAAACTCTAATACCGCATGGTGACTCTTGGCGGGCTCACAGAACAACCTTGCTCTAATTGCTTATTAATTTCAGGAGGATTTTGGGGGTCAGTTCTTTCAGATTTTCTGTATAGATGATCATGTCATTTACAAACAATGACAGTTTTCTATCTTCCTTCCCAATATGTGTACCTGGTGCTTGCTGTGAAAGTGCTGCACTCAATATGCCAGCAAATTTGGAAAACGCAGCAGTGGCCACAGGACTGGGAAAGGTCAGTTTTCATTCCAATCCCAAAGAAAGGCAATGCCCAAGAATGCTCAAACTACCGCACAATTCCACTCATCTCACATGCTAGTAAAGTAATGTTCAAAATTCTCCAAGCCAGGATTCAACAGTACATGAACCGAGAACTTCCAGATGTTCAAGCTGGTTTTAGAAAAACCAGAGGAAACAGATCAAATTGCCAACATCTGCTGGATCGTCGCAAAAGCAAGAGAGTTCCAGAAAAACATCTATTTCTGCTTTACTGACTACGCCAAAGCCTTTGACTGTGGATCACAATAAACTGTGGAAAATTCTGAAAGAGATGGGAATACCAGACCACCTGACCTGCCTTTTGAGAAATCTGTATGCAGGTCAGTAAGCAACAGTTAGAACTGGACATGGAATAGCAGACTGGTTCCAAATAGGAAAAAGAGTACGTCAAGGCTGTATATTGTCACCCTGCTTATTTAACTTTTATGCAGAGTACATCATGAGAAATGCTCGGCTGGAAGAAGCACAAGCTGGAATCAAGATTTCTGGGAGAAATATCAATAACCTCAGATATGCAGATTACACCACCCTTATGGCAGAAAGTGAAGAAGAACGAAAGAGCCTCTTGATGAAAGTAAAAGAGGAGAGTGGAAAATTTGGCTTAAAACTCAACATTCAGAAAACTAAGATCATGGGATCTGTTCCCATTACTTCATAGCAAATAGATGGGGAAACAATGGCTGACTTTATTTTTGGGGGCTCCACATCACTGCAAATGGTGACTGCAGCCATGAAATTAAAAGATACTTGCTCCTTGGAAGAAAAGTTATGACCAACCTAGACAGCATATTAAAAAGCAGAAACATTACTTTGCCAAAATGGTCCATCTAGTCAAGGCTATGGTTTTTCTAGTGGTCATGTATGGATGTGAGAGTTGGATTATAAGGAAAGCTGAGCACCGAAGAATTGATGCTTTTGAACTGTGATGTTGGAGAAGACTCTTGAGAGTCCCTTGGACTGCAGGAAGACCCAACCAGTCCATCTTAAAGGAGATCAGTCCTGAGTGTTCATTGGCAGGACTGATGTTGAAGCTGAAACTCCAATACTTTGGCCACCTGATGAGAAGAGCTGACTCTTTTGAAAAGGCCCTGATGCTGGGAAAGATTGAAAATGAGAGGAGAAGGGGATGACAGAGGATGAGATGGTTGGATGGCATCACTGACTCAATGGACATGAGCTTGAGTAAACTCTGGGTGTTGGTGATGGACAGGGAAGCCTGGTATGCTGCAGTCCATGGGGCCTCAAAGAGTTGGACATATCTGAGCAACTGAAGCGGACTGATATATATATAATTTACATGATATGTATATATATATATTAACATGCATAATTGAATGCATTGTTGCTATTATGATTTTGAACAAACTGGTGTAGGTTAGGTCAATTAAGCGTAAGAATAAAGGAAAAATTTTATTTTGCCTTCACTGATTCCTTTCTCTGTATTCTTCTTTTGTTTATTTAGAGCCAAGTTTCTGACCTATATTATTTTCCTTCTTTCTAAAGAACTTCTTTTAACATTTCTTATGAAGCAGTTCTACTGGCAAGAAATTCCCTCAATTTTGTTTGTATGAGAAAATCTTTATTTCTTCTTCACTCTGAGTGGATAAATTTGAAGGGTACAGACTTTAAGTTGGTGAGTTTTTTCTCTCAATGCTTTAAATATTTCACTCTGTTCTCTTTTTTGCTTTTATGGTTTCTGTGAATTGGATGTAATTACTTTTTTTTTCTGTATATGTATGGTGTCTTTTTTTCTCTGAATTCTTTCAGAATTTTGTCTTTATCTTTAATTTTCTGTGATTTAAAAATAATATGCCTGTAGAATTTTTGGTGAGGGAAGAGCTTTTATACTTTTGATGTTCTTTGATTTTCCTGAGTCTGTGATTTGGTGTCTAATATTTATTTGGAGGAAATTCTCAGTAATTACTGTCTTAAATATTTCTTCAGTCCCCCTCTCTGTTATTCTTATTATCTGTATGTTATATTTTTTGATAGTTTTCTCATGATCTTTGGGTATTCTGTTCTGTTTAAGTTGTCATTCTTTTTACTTTTCTGGTTTTGAGGATGCTATTGATATATACTCTAGCTTAGAGACTTTTTTCCCTCAACTATTTTCAGTCTACTAATAAGCCTGTCTGTCAAGGACTTTCTTTATTTCTATTACTTTTTTTTTTTTTTTTTTATCTCTAACGTGTTTTTTTCTTTAGGATTTTTATCTCTTTGCTTCATTGCCATTCTCTTCTTGCATGCTGTTGTTAGAAGGTCAAAAATAGAAGAGGCAAAACTGATGAATCACCAAAGTAGGTAATTAGTGAAAGTTTACTTTGCAGATGCCAAAAACAGTTCATGAGCTGGAATCATTCAAACTGAACATGAAATGAGGCTCAGGGGCATATCATTATAAAGCCGTATATACACTGAGAAGGCAGAAACTGTTTATCCTTCATTGTGATTAGTTATAATAGAATTTTCTTAAGTGATCACAATAGGAAATAGGTTAGTGGTTCCTTCAACTGTGGGAAAGAGCTGAAGTTTTTCTTATGATTTCCAGAGATATAAGAGAGAAACAACCCAAGTCAAGTTAGCCTTGCGAAATAAGCTAAATTAAGCTTTGTTTGTATGACTAAACTGGTTTTGTATACTCAGGGAATTTTCAAAGCTGATATCTCTTTGTTTTTTATTCTATCACTGTCTATCTCTGAGAGCCCTTAGCATATGAATCATGTATGTTTTAAAATTTTTGGTCTGTAATTCCAACATCCTGCCATATCTGATTCTGATGCTGTTCTGTCTCTTCAAATTATATTTTCAGCTTTTTGGTATACCTTATAATTTTTTTTAACAGCAAGATTCAGTGTACTGTGTATAAGGAACTGTTATAAATAGGCCTTTGGTGACATGGTTTAGAAGTGTGGGAAAAGGGGAAGAATTCCATAGTCTAAGTATTAGCTCTCAGTCTTTCAGTTAGTCTATGCTTCTGGCCTGTGAACTTCAAAAGTGTTTCTCCATTTTCCCCTTATCCTTAGGTGTGGGACAAGGGGATAGGTTAGCTTGAGTGAAACTAGAGTTGGGTATTTCCTTTCCCAGATCAGTTAGGCTGTGATAAAGCCCCAGCAGTTTAGGCTGTGGTTAGTTTGTTTCTCCTGATGCCATGCTATTTAGGAAGAACATAGTGCACTGACTTATTTCAAGGTGGCTCTTATACCCCTCCCTTTGCCAGAACCAAAAGGGGATTTTTCTCCAGTATTTAGAATAGCAGTCTTGGTTGAGCTCCTGAAGTTAATTTTTGCAATATGGGGGATGGGGTAAGGCAGGTAGAAGTTAGTCCCCCACGAATTTTTAACTTCAGAGTTATCATCACTGAGATTCCAATAACTCATCTGTTACAATTGAGGTTTTCCTGGCACCCGTTCCCTCAGAGTTTTCACATATCAAGTATATGAACTTATAGCCAGTGGGGCCATCATATTGATTTACAAAAATATAAAACATATTTCGGAGAAGGCGACGGCACCCCACTCCAGTACTCTTGCCTAGAAAATCCCATGGACGGAGGAGCCTGGTAGGCTCCACTCCATGGGGTCGCGAAGAGTTGGACACGACTGAGCGACTTCCCTTTCACTTTTCACTTTCATGCATTGGAGAAGGAAATGGCAACCCACTCCAGTGTTCTTGCCTGGAGAATCACAGGGACGGGGGAGCCTGGTGGGCTGCCGTCTATGGGGTCGCATAGAGTCGGATACGACTGAAGTGACTTAGCAGCAGCAGCAAAACATATTTATTCCCTCCAAAAAAAATCTCATAATCCCACTTTACATTTTTTAGTTGTTTTCCCTAGTCAAAAAATAAAAGTAGAACTGTACAAATATTCCTCACCTATTTAAGACAGTTCAGTTCAGTCGCTCAGTCGTGTCCAACTCTTTGCAACCCCATGAATCGCAGCACGCCAGGCCTCCCTGTCCATCACCAACTCCCAGAGTTCAGTGAGACTCACGTCCATCGAGTCAGTGATGCCATCCAGCCATCTCATCCTCTGTCGTCCCCTTCTCCTCCTGCCCCCAATCCCTCCCAGCATCAGAGTTGTTTCCAATGAGTCAACTCTTCGCATGAGGTGGCCAAAGTACTGGAGTTTCAGCTTTAGCATCATTCCTTCCAAAGAAATCCTACGGCTGATCTCCTTCAGAATGGACTGGTTGGATCTCCTTGCAGTCCAAGGGACTCTCAAGAGTCTTCTCCAACACCACAGTTCAAAAGCATCAATTCTTCGGCACTCAGCCTTCTTCACAGTCCAACTCTCACATCCATACATGACCACAGGAAAAGCCATAGCCTTGACTAGACAGACCTTTGTCGGCAAAGTAACGTCTCTGCTTTTGAATATGCTATCTAGGTTGGACATAACTTTCCTTCCAAGGAGTAAGCGTCTTTTAATTTCATGGCTGCAGTCACCATCTGCAGTGATTTTGGAGCCCCCAAAAATAGAGTCTGACACTGTTTCCACTGTTTCCCATCTATTTCCCATGAAGTGATGGGACCAGATAGGTTCAATCTGAATACTATGCCTGACTCATTTAAGTGGATCAGAATATTTTTCATCAATTTATCTTTAATACAGCCAAGGCTGGGGAATAATTTGAAGTGTTATATTAGATATTTCGGAGAAGGCAATGGCACCCCACTCCAGTACTCTTGCCTGGAAAATCCCATGGACGGAAGAGCCTGGTAGGCTGCAGTCCATGGGTTCGCTGAGAGTCGGACATGACTGAGTGACTTCACTTTCACTTTTCACTTTCATGTATTGGAGAAGGAAATGGCAACCCACTCCAGTGTTCTTGCCTGAAGAATCCCAGGGACGGGGGAGCCTGGTGGGCTGCTGTCTATGGGGTCACACAGAGTCGGACACGACTGAAGTGACTTAGCATAGCATAGAATAGCTTTAGATATTTATGACTTCAAAATTGACTATTCTGTAGAATGTTAAGTAACAGGCAACAAGTTATATTTTAATCATTATTAACTGCATTATAAAGATCAATACCCTTTGGTTGTACAGCAGAATATTCCACACCAGCCTAAAAAGCATCTTAGCTTTTACTTTCTAAATAAAAATGGTCAGTGTTTTCAAATGAACCCATCTGTGAAACATAAACAAAATCTGAGATGCAGAGAATAGATTGGTGGTTGCCAAGGGGGAGGTTGGTGGGAGAGTGTAGGAGTGGGAGTTTGGGATTAGAAGATGCAAACTGGTATATATAGAACAGATAAACAAAGTCCTACTGTATAACACAGGGAATATTCAATATCCTATGATAAACCACAATAGAAAAGAATGCAAAAAAGAATGCATATATGTATGTATGTATGTGTGTGTGTATAATGATTCACTGATGTACAGCAGTATATAACACAATACTGTAATTCAACTATAATGAAAAATCAATTTAGAAGAGTAGTCAATGTCTTTATACAGTTCATGAATCATAATATAAATTACTCCTAATCTGGAGACTGGGAACTTTGGGTGAAAAACAGTAACTATATCAGAACCATAGAGTACATTTTAGACACTAACTGCCGCACTACAATCATTAGTTGGAACATTCCTTGGCATTGCCCTTCTTTGGGGTTGGAAAGCAAACTGACCTTTTACAGTCCTGTGGCCGCTGCTGAGTTTTTCAAATTTGCTGGCATATTGAGTGCAGCATTTTCACAACAGCATCTTTTAGGATTTGAAATAGCTCAGATGGAATTCCATCACCTCCACTAGCTTTGTTCATAGTGATGCTTTCTAAGGCCCGCTTGACTTCACACTCTAGGATGTCTGGCTCTAGGTGAGTGATCCACACCATCATGATTATATGGGTTGTTAGGACCTTTTTTGTATAGTTCTTCTGAGTATTTTTTCCCCTTTTTAATCTTTTCTGCTTCTTTTAGGTCCTTCCTGTTTCTGTACTTCCTGCAGGAAGATTATGTCTTTATTTAAAGCTATAAAGAATGTTTGCAATGGAAATAACACATAAACTTGTTGGCCATTTCTGAGTTTCAAACTCAGTTTTCCTTTAAGTTTCTTAGTTGCTTTCATAAAAAATTAAGTGGGTGATTTAGCTCTTTATTTAGCAGAATGCCATTTGGACTAACCTGTTTCATGTAGATCGTTGCCACTATAAAATTGATTTATAACTCCTGCCAGTTGTAAAATGAAATATTATTTGGTCTTTTCTCAAATTAATTAAAAGAGCATTGATGGGGTTTAAATCAATATATCAAGTAGGTAAAATCACTTTTTGAAACATGTATACCCTTCAAACTAATAAATATAATGGAATATAGCATAGTTTGTGCTATAAAGTATCTGTTGCCCTGTACTGGGCTAAGTCACTTTAGTCGTGTCCAACACTTTGCAACCCCATGGACTGTAGCCTGCCAGGCCCCTCTGTTCATGGGATTCTCCAGGCAAGAAGACTAGAGTAGGTTGCCATTCCCTGTCTAGGGGATCTTCTTGACTCAGGAATCCAACCCAATCCCACTACTAGGCATATACCCTGAGGAAACCAAAACTGTAAAAGACACATGTACCCCAATATTCACTGCAGCACTATTTAGGATAGCTAGAACATGGAAGCAGTCTAGATGTCCATTGACAGATGAGTGGATAAAGAAGCTGTGGACATACACACAATGGAATATTACTCAGCCATAAAAAGGAACACATTTAAGGCAGATCTAATGAGGTGGATGAACCTAGAGACTATTATATGGCATGAAGTAAGTTGAAAGAAAAATATAGATATTGTATATTAATGCATATATATGGAATCTAGAAAGATGGTACTGATGAATTTATTTTCAGGGCAGCAATGGAGAAACAAACATAGAAAACAGACCTAAGGACATGGGGGGAGGGGAGGCGGGAGAGGGTGAGATGTATGGAGAAATTAACATGGAAGATTACAATACCATATGTAAAATAGGTAGCCAGTGGGAAGTTGCAGTATGACTCAGGGAACTCCAACAGGGGCTCTGTGACAATCTAGAAGCGTGGATGGAAAGGGAAATGGAAGGGAGTGTGGGAGGGAGGGAACATGGGTAATACCTATGACTGATTCTTGTCAATGTATGACAGAAAACCACAAAATTCTGTGAAGCAAATATCCTCCAATTAAAAAATAAAGTGGCAAAAAAAATCTGATCCTTTAAACAAAAATTAATTTGATTCTTTTTAAAATAATTTTGTAAACTAGTCTTTGAATATTTAGTCATATTGAAGTCTATACTTTTAGTTCACTAATATTATGTTTCTTCCCTGGTGGCTCAGATAGTAAAGAATCTGCCTTCAATGCAGGACACCTGGGTTTGATCCTTAGGTTGGGATAATCTCCTGGAGAAGTGGGATTCTTCTGGAGAACTCAGGTATTCTTGCCTGGAGAAATCCCCTGGACAGAGGAGCCTGTGGGCTACAGTCCATGGGGTCGGAGAGAGTCAGACAGGACTGAGCAACTAAGCACATAACAGCATGATGCATTATAGCATTTCCCTCTTTGGTGAATAATTTTCAATCCATTTGTGTTTTTAAACATCATCTCATTTATTCCACATTGCAACTCTGTGAGATAGGTACTATTGCTATCCTCAGTTTTTGATGAGGAACCTGAGACTTGGAATAAGGTAACACAGATAGCAAAAGCAGGAGGGAGAATTGTTTGATTTCAAAATAGCCCTTAAATAAATGCTGATGATTCGTAAAAACTTGAGGCCACATGACTTTTCTGCAAAGTTGATAAATTGAAATCAATAATTTTTGTTTTTATTTATTCTGTTTTTTTAAATGACAAAATTTAGCAGTATTTGAGACCTTGTAAATTCACGTAGATTAAACCAGAAGAATATTTCTGTATAAGTCTATTTGGAAGTTTATTTTCCTGTATCTTTGACCGTAGGGGAGAGTAAGAGTGAAAATTGGATTAAAATTGAGCTTGCATTACATTTCTTTATAATTTCTTATTTATTTAATTTGTTGGTTAAAAGATTATATATCCTTTATTTCCTGTTGTTGAGCAGATATGACTTGTGGCAAGAAAAACAATTAATCCATCTTATATATAAGGTATGAAGACCCAGTTTCCTATGACCCTAGAAAATATTTTTTCATATCTTGACTAATGCCCAGATGATTTCTTTATTCTGACTCAAATCACGTGCAAGCATTAAAGAAATAATGTTTAATAAACTTGCGTCTGCTGTGCTCAGTCGTGTCCAGCTCTTTGAGACCCCATGGACCATAGCCTACCAAGTTCCTCTGTCCATGGGATTTCCAAGGCAAGAATACTCGAGTAGGTTGTCATTTCCTTCTTCAGAGGCTTTTCCCAGCCCAGGGATCGAAACTTCGTCTCTTGCATCTCCTTCATTGGCAGGTGGGTTCTTTACCATCTGAACCACAATAAACTTGCTTTTTACAAGTTAGACACTAGCTTTTTACTGTAGTTTATTTCCTTCTTTTTAACTTAATTTGAATTAGTTGAAATTGCCAATATTTGACAACTTTGGATCATAAGAAATAGCAAGTTCATATGATTCACTCTAATACAAATAGAATAGTCAATTGTTTACTGCTACTGCTAAGTCACTTCAGTCGTGTCTGACTCTGTGCGACCCCATAGACAGCAGCCCACCAGGCTCCCCCATCCCTGGGATTCTCCAGGCAAGAACACTGGAGTGGGTTGCCGTTTCCTTCTCCAATGCATGAAAGTAAAAAGTGAAAGTGAAGTCGCTCAGTCGTGCCCAACTCTTAGCGACCCCGTGGACTGGAGCCTACCAGGCTCCTCCATCCATGGGATTTTCCAGGCAAGAGTACTGGAGTGGGAGTGTTAAAGAACACTGCACGAAAGGAACTGAAAAACAAAGCCAAGTATCTGGTGATTAGTTTGAAAGCAACAATGATTTTATATTTAAAAAAAAAGATTTGGGTTTTTTTTTAATATACTTGTTTTTAGAGCAATTTTAGGTTCACATCAGAATTGAATGGAAAATACAGAAAATTCCTTTATACCCCCACCACTTCCTGTCTCCACACAGCTCACCACTTCCCCCACTATCAGTATTCCCTCACCAGAATGGTACATATGTCAAGGTACATATGATGAACCTACATTAATACATCTTTATTACCCCAAAATCCATTCTTCATATTTAGAATTAAACCTTAGTGTTGCACATCCTATGCATCTGGGAAAATCTGTGGCCCATCTCCACCATCATAGGATCATACAGAATAGTCACATCATCCTCCGTGCTCTGCTTGTTTGTCCCTCACTCCCCCTGACCTCTGACAACCATTGTTCTTTTTTCTGTCTTCATGGTTGTGCCTTTTCCAGAGTGTTATATAGTTGGAATTATACTGTATAACTTTTTTTATAGTGTCTTCTTTCCCTTGGTAATATGTATTTAAGGCTCTTCCATTTCTTTCTGTGGACTTCCCAGGTGTCTCAGTGGTAAAGAATCCTCCTGACAGCACAGGAGATTTGGGCTTGATCTCTCAGTCAGAAAGATCCCCTGGAGAAGGAGATGGCAATGCACTCTAGTATTCATGCCTGGGAAATCTCATGGACAGAGGAGCCTGGAAGCCTGTAGTCCATAGGGTTGCAAAAGAGTTGGACGTGATGTTGAGACTAAACAGTAAAATTGTCCTTTTGTGGCTGGATAAGTCATTTATTTCAGCAATAAATAATATTCCATTGTCTGTATGCATGACAATTTATCAGTTCAAATACTGAAGGACATGATGGCTGCTTTCTAGTTTTGACAGTTATAAATAATTCTGCTATAATAATTAGTATTCAGGTTTTTTGTGGACATAAGTTGTTAACTCACATGGGTAAATACCAAGGAATGTGGTTGCTGGATCATAAAACAAGAGTCTGTTTAGTTTTGTAAGTGGTTGCAAACTGTTTTCTGAAGTGGCTATACCATTTTTTAATTTATTTTCTTCAAGTATAGTTGATTTACAGTCTTGTGTTAATTTCTGCTGTACACTAAAGTGATTCAGCTACACATATGTATACAATCTTTTTATATTTCCCATTATGATTTATCACAGGGCGTTGAATATAGTTTCCTGTGCTGTACAGCAGGACCTTGAAAAATAGCTATAAACATACCAGTCACTAGAAGTAAAATAGAATCTGAAAAAAAAAAAAAAAATAGAACTCTCTACAAACAAAAGTCCAAGATCAGATGGCTTCACAGGCAAATTCTACCAAACACAGAAAGAAGAACGGTACTGGCTATACCATTTTTCATCCCCACCAACAATGAATAAGAGTTCCTCTTGCTACATATCCTTGCTAGCATTTGGTGTTGTTAATGTCTTGGATTTTCAAAATCCTAATATGTTTATGTGCTTAAGTCCCTCAGTCATGTCCAACTCTTTGGGACCTCATGGACTGTAGCCTGCCTGACTCCTCTGTCCATGGAATTCTCCAGGCAAGAATACTGGAATGGGTAGCCATTCCCTTTATTAGGGAGTCTTTCCAACCCAGGAATTGAAGCCAGGTCTCCTGAATTCCAGGCAGATCCTTTATCATCTGAGCCACTAGGGAAGACCAACAGGTATATAGTGGTGTCTAATTTTTGTTTAATTTGAAATTCTCTATTGAAAATGATGCCAGATATCTTTTATTATGCTTATTTGCTCTCTGTTTATCTTTGTAAGTGAAGGTGCTTTTCAGATATTTTGTCCATTTTTTAGTTTGATTTTTAGGTTGGGTTTTAAGAGCTTTTTATATGTTGTGAATAAGTCTTTATTAGGTGTGCGTGCTAAGTCACTTTAGTCATGTCTGACTCTTCACAACCCAGTTGACCATAGCCTGCTAGGCTCCTCCGTCCATGGGAATCTCCAGGCAACAATGCTGAAGTGGTTTGCCATTCCCTTCACCAGGGATCTACCTGACCCAGGGATCGATCACCCATGTCTCTTATGTCTCCAACATTGGCAGACAGGTTATTGACCACAAGTGCTACCTTGGAAAGCTTTATCAGTTGTGTCTTTGCAAATATTTCCTCCCGGTCTATGGTTTGTCTTCCCACTTTCTTGCCAATGTCTTTCATAAAGTATACATTTTAAATTTTAGTAAAGTCCTGTTTCTTACATTTTTTGATAGACTATATCATTGCTGTTGTATCTAAAAAGTCATGGCCATGCACAAAGGCCATTCATATTTTTTCCTATGTTATTTTTTAGGAGTTTCATCAGTTCACTCATTTAGTTGTGTCTGACTCTTTGCAGCCCCATGGACTAGAGCACACCAGACTTCACTGTCCATCACCAACTCCCAGAGCTTGCTCAAACTCATGTCCATCAAGTCAGTGATAACATCCAACCATCTCATACTCTGTTGTCCCCTTCTCCTCCTGACTTCAATCTTTCCCAGCATCAAGGTCTTTTCAAATGAGTCAGTTCTTTGCATCAGGTGGCCAAAGTATTGGAGTGTCAGCTTCAGCATCAGTCCTTCCAGTCAATATTCAAGACTGATTTTCTTTAGGATTGACTGGTTTGATCTCCTTGCTGTCCAAGGGACTCTCAAGTCTTTTCCAACACCACAGTTCAAAAACATCAATTCTTCAGCACTCAGCTTTCCAAATAGTCCAACTTTCACATCCATACATGACTACTGGAAAAACCATATTTTCAACCAGATGGACCTTTGTTGGCAAAGTAATGTCTCTGCTTTTTAATATGCTGTCGAGATTGGTCATAGGTTTTCTTCCAAGGAGCAAACATCTTTTAATTTCATTGCTACAGTCACATCTGCAGTGATTTTCAAGCCCAAGAAAATAAAGTCTCTCACTGTTTCCATTGTTTCCCCATCTATTTGCCCTGAAGTGATGGGACTAGATGCCATGATCTTAATTTTTTGAATGTTGAGTTTTAAGCCAACTTTTTCACTCTCCTCTCTCACTTTCATCAAGAGGCTCTTCAGTTCCTCTTTGCTTTCTGCCATAAGGGTGGTGTCATCTGCATATCTGAGGTTATAGATATTTCTCCTGGAAATCTTTATTTCAGCTTGTGCTTCATCTAGCCTGGCATTTCACATGATGTACTCTACATATAAGTTAAATAAGCAGGATGACAATATACAGCCTTGACATACTCCTTTCCCTATTTGGAACCAGTCTGTTGTTCCGTGTCCAATTCTAACTGTTGCTTCCTGACCTGCATACAGATTTCTCAGGAGGCAGGTCAGGTGGTCTGGTATTCCCATCTCTTGAAGAATTTTCCACAGGTTATTGTGATCCACATAGTCAAAGGCTTTGGTGTAGTCAATAAAGCAGAAGTAGATATTTTTCTGGAACTTTCTTGCTTTTTCCATGATCCAGCAGATGTTGGCAATTTGATCTCTGGTTGCTTTGCATTTTCTAAATCCAACTTGAACATGTGGAAGTTCATGGTTCATGTACTGTTGAAGCCTGGCTTGGAGAATTTTGAGCATTACTTTGCTAGCGTGAGAGATGAGTTCAATTGTGCAGTAGTTTGAACATTCTTTGGCATTGCCTTTCTTTGTGATTGGAACGAAAACTGACCTTTTCCAGTTCCCTGGCCACTGCTGAATATTTCAAATTTGCTGGCATATTGAGTGCAGCACTTTCACAGCATCATCTTTTAGGATTTGAAATAGCTCAACTGGAATTCCATCACCTCCACTAGCTTTGTTCGTAGTGATGCTCCCTAACGCCCACTTGACTTCCCACTTAGGGTGTCTGGCTCTAGTCCAGTGATCACACCATCGTGGTTATCTGGGTCATGAACATCTTTTTTATATAATTCTTTGAATTCTTGCCACCTCTTCTTAATATTGTTTGCTTCTCTAAGGTCCATACCATTTCTGTCCTTTTTTGTTCCCATCTTTTCATGAAATATTCACTTGGTATCTCTAATTTTCTTGAAGAGATCTCTAGTCTTTAGAAAACATTCTTTTGTTTTCCTCTATTTCTTCTCATTGATCACTGAGGAAGGCTTTCTTATCTCTCCTTGCTATTCTTTGGGACTCTGCATTCAAATGATTATATCTTTCCTTTTCTCCTTTACCTTTTGCTTCTCTTTTTTTCTCAAGTATTTGTAAGGCCTCCTCAGAAAAACATTTTGCCTTTTTGCATTTCTTTCTCCTGGGGATGGTCTTGATCACTTCCTCCTTGGTAATGTCATGAACCTCTGTCCATAGTTCTTCAGGCACTCTATCAAATCTAATCCCTTGAATCTACTTGTCATTTCCCGGTATAATCATAAGGGATTTGGTTTAGGTCATACCTGAATGGTCTAGTGGTTTCCCCTTCTTTCTTCACTTAAGGTTTGAATTTTGCAATAATGAGTTCATGACATGAGCCCCAGTCAGCTCCTGGTCTTGTTTTTGCTAACTGTATAGAGCTTCTCCATCTTTGGCTGCAAAGAATATAATAAATCTGATTTTGGTATTGACCATCTGGTGATGTCCGTGTGTAGAGTCTTCTCTTGTAGGAAAAGAGTGTTTGCTATGACCACTACATTCTCTTAGCAAAACTCTGTTAGCCTTTGACCTGCTTCATTTTGTACTCCAAGGCCAAATTTGCCTGTTACTCCAGGTATCTCTTGATTTCCTACTTTTGTGTTCCAGTCCCCTTTTATGAAAAGGACATCTTTTTTGGGTGTTAGTTCTAGAAGGTCTTGTAGGTGTTCATAAAACTGTTCAACTTCAGCTTCTTCAGCATTACTGGTTGGGTCATAGACTTGGATTACTGTGATATTGAATGTTTTGCCTGGGAAATGAACAGAGATCATTCTGTCGCTTTTGAGATTGCACCAAGTATTACATTTCAGACTCCTTTGTTGACTATGAGGCCTACTCCATTTCTTCAAAGGGATTCTTCCCACAATAGTAGATATAATGGTCATCTGAATTAAATTTTCCCATTCCAGTCCATTTTAGTTCACTGACCCCTAAAATGTTGATACTCACTCTTGCCATCTTGTGTTCCACCACTTCCAATATACCTTGATTCATGGACCTAACATTGCAGGTTCCTATGTGATACTGTTCTTGAAAGCATTGGACTTTGCTTCGATTGCCAGTCACATCCACAACTGGGTGTTGTTTTTGCTTTGGCTCCATCTCTTCATTCTTTCTGGAGTTATTTTTCCACTGATCTCCAGTAGCATATTGGGCACCTACCAACCTGGGGAGTTCATCTTTCAGTGTCCATCTTTTTGCCTTTTTATACTGTTCATGGGGTTCTCAAGGCAAGAATACTAAAGTGGTTTGCCATTCCCTTCTCCAGTGGACCACGTTCTGTCTGACCTCTCCACCATGACGCATCCATTTTGTGTGGCCCTACAGGACATGGCTCATAGTTTCCTTGAGTTAGAGAAGTCTGTGGTCCATTAATCACAGTTTGATTAGTTTTCTATGATTGTGGTTTTCTATCTGCTGTCTTAAGGATAAGGATAAGAGGCTTATGGAAGCTTCCTGATAGGAAAGACTGATTATGGGGGAAACTGGGTCTTGTTCTGATGAGTGGGGCCATGCTCAGTAAGTCTTTAATCCAATTTTCTATTAATGGGCGGGGCTGTGTTCCCTCCCTGTTGTTGATGGAGGTAATGAAGATATATCCATCTGAATGCAGAGTTCCAAAGAATAGCAAGCAGAGATAAGAAAGCCTTCCTCAGTGATCAGTGCAAAGAAATAGAGGAAAACAATAGAATAGGAAAGACTAGAGGTCTCTTCATGGAGAAGGCAGTGGCACCCCACTCCAGTACTCCTGCCTGGAAAATCCTATGGACAGAGGAGCCTGGTAGCCTGCAGTCCATGGGGTCGCTAAGAGTCGGACACGACTGAGTGACTTCACTTTCACTTTTCACTTTCATGCATTGGAGAAGGAAATGGCAACCCACTCCAGTGTTCTTGCCTAGAGAATCCCATGGATGGGGGAGCCTGGTGGGCCACCATCTATGGGGTTGCACAGAGTCGGACATGACTGAAGTGACTTAGCAGCAGCAGCAGAGGTCTCTTCAAGAAAATTAGAAATACCAAGGGAAAATTTCATTCAAAGATGGGCTCAATAAAGGACAGAAATGGTATGGATCTAATAGAAGCTTAAGATATTAAGAAGAGGTGGCAAGAAACACAGAAGGACTATACAAAAGAGATCTTCACGACCCAGATGATCACGATGGTGTGATCACTCACCTAGAGCCAGACATCATGGAATGTGAAGTCAAATTGGTGTTAGGAAGCATCACTATGAACAAAGCAATTGGAGGTGATGGAATTCCAGTTGAGCTATTTCAAATCCTAAAAGATGATGCAGTGAAAGTGCTGCACTCAATATGTCAGCAAATGTGGAAAACTCAGCAGTGGCCACAGGACTGGAAAAGGTCATTTTTCATTCCAATCCCAAAGAAAGGCAATGCCAAAGAATGCTCAAACTACCCCACAGTTGCACTCATCTCACATGCTAGTAAAGTAATGCTCAAAATTCTCCAAGCCAGGCTTCAACAATACATGAGCTGTGAACTTCCAGATGTTCAAGCTGGTTTTAGAAAAGGCAGAGGAACCAGAGATCAAATTGCCAACATCTGCTAGATCATGGAAAAAGCAAGAGAGTTCCAGGAAAACTCACATTTCTGCTTTACTGACTATGCCAAAGCCTCTGACTGTGTGGATCACAACAAACTGTGGAAATTCTACAAGAGTTTGGAATACCAGACCACCTGATCTGTGTCTTGAGAAATCTGTTTGCAGGTCAGTAAACAACAGTTAAAATGGGATATGGAAGAACGTGGTTCCAAATAGGAAAAGGAGTACGTCAAGGGTTTATATTGTCACCCTGCTTTTTTAACTTATATACAGAGTATTCATGAACATGCTGGGCTGGATGGAACAAAAGCTGGAATCAGGATTGCCAGGAGAAATATCAATTTCTTCAGATATGCAGATGACACCACCCTTATGGCAGAAAGTGAAGAGGAATTGAAAAAACTCTTGATGAAAGTGAAAGAGGAAAGTGAAAAAGTTGGCTTAAAACTCAACATTTAGAAAACTAAGATTATGGCATCCAGTCTCATCACTTCATGGCAAATAGATGGGGAAACAGTGAGAGACTATTTTGGGGGGCTCCAAAATCACTGCAGATGGTGATTACAGCCATGAAATTAAAAGATGCTTACTCCATGGAAGAAAAGCTATGACCAACTTAGACAGCTTATTAAAAAGTAGAGACATTGCTTTGCCAACAAAGGTCCGTCTAGTCAAGGCTATGGTTTTTGCAGGAGTCATGTATGGATGTGAGTTGGACTATAAAGAAAGCTGAGTGCCAAAGAATTGATGCTTTTTATCTGTAGTGTTGGAGAAGACTCTTGAGAGTGCCTTGGACCTCAAGGAGATCCAGCCAGTCCATCCTGAAGGAGATCAGTCCTGAATATTCTTTGGAAGGACTGATGTTGAAGCTGAAATTCTAATACTTTAGCCCCCTGATGCAAAGAACTGACTCATTTGAAAAGACCCTGATACTGGGAAAGATTGAAGGTTTAAGGGGATGACAGAGGATGAGATGGTTGGATGGCATCACCACCTCTATGGACATGAGTTTGAGTAAAATCTTGGAGTTGGTGATGGACAGGGAGGCCTGTTGTGCTGCAGTCCATGGGGTCACAAAGAGTTGGACATGACTGAGCGACTGAACTGAACTGAATGAAGATAATGGCAACCTCCTTCAAAAGGTCCCGTGCACGCATTGACACACTCAGTTCCCCCAACCCTGTAGCAGGCCACTGCCCACCCACGACTCTGTTGGAGACTCCTGGACATTCACAGGCAAGTCTGGGTCAGTCTCTTGTGTGATCGCTGCTCCTTTCTCCTGGGTCCTGGTTTGCACAAGGTTTTGTTTGTGCCCTCCAAGAGTCCATTTCTCCAGGCCTGTGTAAGTTCTGGCAGCTCTGTGGTAGGGTCAATGGCAGCCTTCTCCAAGAGGGCTTAGCCACACCCAGGTCTGCTACACCCAGAGCACCTGTCCCTGTGGCATGCCACTCCTGACCCTTACCTCCACAAGGGACACTCAATCAAAGGCAGGTCTGGCTTAGTCTCTGTGGTGTCTCCTGATGCACACAAGATTTTATTTTTGAGCCCTCCGAGAGTCTCTGGCAGGTATGGGGTTTGATTCTAAATGTGATGTTGCCCCTCCTGCCAACGTTCTAGGGCTTCTCTTTTGCCCTTGGATGTGGGGTATCTTTTTTTGGTGGGATCCAACATTCTCCTGTTGTTGCTTGTTCAGCAGCCAGTTGTAATTTTGGAGTTCTCGCAGGATTAGATGAACCCATGCCCTTCTACTCTGCCATCTTGTGACTTGTCTTAGGAGGTTCATAGTTCCAGATGAGATCAGTCGCTCAGTCGTGTCTGACTCTGCGACCCCATGAATCGCAGCACGCCAGGCCTCCCTGTCAATCACCAACTCCCGCAGTTCACTGAGACTCACATCCATCGAGTCAGTGATGCCATCCAGCCATCTCATCCTCTGTCGTCCCCTTCTCCTCCTGCCCCCAATCCCTCCCAGCATCAGAGTCTTTTCCAATGAGTCAACTCTTCGCATGAGGTAGTCAAAGTACTGGAGTTTCAGCTTTAGCATCATTCCTTCCAAAGAAATCCCAGGGCTGATGTCCTTCAGAATGGACTGGTTGGATCTCCTTGCAGTCCAAGGGACTTTCAAGAGTATTCTCCAACACCACAGTTCAAAAGCATCAATCTTTCAGTGCTCAGCCTTCTTCACAGTCCAACTCTCATATCCATACATAACCACAGGAAAAACCGTAGCCTTGACTAGATGAAACTTTGTTGGCAAAGTAATGTCTCTGCTTTTCAATATGCTATCTAGGTTGGTCATAACTTTCCTTCCAAGAAGTAAGCATCTTTTAATTTCATGGCTGCAGTCACCATCTGTAGTGATTTTGGAACCCAGAAAAATCAAGTCTGACACTGTTTCCACTGTTTCCCCATCTATTTCCCATGAAGTGATGGGACTGGATGCCATGATCTTCGTTTTCTGAATGTTGAGCTTTAAGCCAACTTTTTCACTCTCCTCTTTCACTTTCATCAAGAGGCTTTTGAGTTCCTCTTCACTTTCTGCCATAAGGGTGGTGTCATCTGCATATCTGAGGTTATTGATATTTCTCCCGGCAATCTTGATTCCAGCTTGTGTTTCTTCCAGTCCAGCGTTTCTCATGATGTACTCTGCATAGAAGTTAAATAAGCAGGGTGACAATATACAGCCTTGACGAACTCCTTTTCCTATTTGGAACCAGTCTGTTGTTCCATGTCCAGTTCTAACTGTTGCTTCCTGACCTGCATACAAATTTCTCAAGAGGCAGATCAGGTGGTCTGGTATTCCCATCTCTTTCAGAATTTTCCACAGTTTATTGTGATCCACACAGTCAAAGGCTTTGGCATAGTCAATAAAACAGAAATAGATGTTTTTCTGGAACTCTCTTGCTTTTTCGATGATCCATCGGATGTAGGCAATTTGATCTCTGGTTCCTCTGCCTTTTCTAAAACCAGCTTGAACATCTGGAAGTTCACGGTTCACATATTGCTGAAGCCTGGCTTGGAGAATTTTGAGCATTACTTTACTAGCGTGTGAGATGAGTGCAATTGCGCGGTAGTTTGAGCATTCTTTGGCATCGCCTTTCTTTGGGATTGGAATGAAAAATGACCTTTTCCAGTCCTGTGGCCACTGCTGAGTTTTCCAAATTTGCTGGCAGATTGAGTGCAGCACTTTCACAGCATCATCTTTCAGGATTTGGAATAGCTCAGCTGGAATTCCATCACCTCCACTAGCTTTGTTCGTAGCAATGCTTTCTAAGGCCCACTTGACTTCACATTCCAGGATGTCTGGCTCTAGGTCAGTGATCACACTGTCATGATTATCTGGGTCGTGAAGATCTTTTTTGTACAGTTCTTCTGTGTACTCTTGCCATCTCTTCTTAATATCTTCTGCTTCTGTTAGGTCCATACCATTTCTGTCCTTTATCGAGCTCATCTTTGCATGAAATGTTCCTTCGACATCTCTGATTTTCTTGAAGAGATCCCTAGTCTTTCCCATTCCGTTGTTTTCCTCTATTTCTTTGTATTGATCGCTGAAGAAGGCTTTCTTATCTCTTCTTGCTATTCTTTGGAACTCTGCATTCAGATGTTTATATCTTTCCTTTGCTCCTTTGCTTTTCACTTCTCTTCTTTTCACAGCTATTTGTAAGGCCTCCTCAGACAGCCGTTTTGCTTTTTTGCATTTCTTTTCCATGGGAATGGTCTTGATCCCTGTCTCCTGTACAGTGTCACAAACCTTATTCCATAGTTCATCAGGCACTCTATCTATCAGATCTAGGCCCTTAAATCTATTTCTCACTTCCACTGTATAATCATAAGGGATTTGATTTAGGTCATACCTGAATGGTCTAGTGGTTTTCCCTACTTTCTTCAATTTAAGTCTGAATTTGGCAATAAGGAGTTCATGGTCTGAGCCACAGTCATCTCCTGGTCTTATTTTTGCTGACTGTATAGAGCTTCTCCATCTTTGGCTGCAAAGAATATAATCAATCTGATTTCGGTGTTGACCATCTGGTGATGTCCATGTATAGAGTCTTCTCTTGTGTTGTTGGAAGAGGGTGTTTGTTATGACCAGTGCATTTTCTTGGCAAAACTCTATTAGTCTTTGCCCTGCTTCATTCCGTATTCCAAGGCCAAATTTGCCTGTTACTCCAGGTGTTTCTTGACTTCCTACTTTTGCATTCCAGTCCCCTCTAATGAAAAGGACGTCTTTTTTGGGTGTTAGTTCTAAAAGGTCTTGTAGGTCTTCATAGAACCATTCAACTTCAGCTTCTTCAGCGTTACTGGTTGGGGCATAGACTTGGATTACTGTGATATTGAATGGTTTGCCTTGGAAACGAACAGAGATCATTCTGTCATTTTTGAGATTGCATCCAAGTACTGCATTTCTGACTCTGTTGTTGACCATAATGGCCACTCTGTTTCTTCTGAGGGATCCCTGCCCACAGTAGTAGATATACTGGTCATCTGAGTTAAATTCACCCATTCCAGTCCATTTCAGTTCACTGATTCCTAGAATGTCGACATTCACTCTTGCCATCTCTTGTTTGACCACTTCCAATTTGCCTTGATTCATGGACCTGACATTCCAGGTTCCTATACAATATTGTTCTTTACAGCATCAGACCTTGCTTCTATCACCAGTCACATCCACAGCTGGGTATTCTTTTTACTTTGGCTCTATCTCTTCATTCTTTCCGGAGTTATTTCTCCACTGATCTCCAGTAGCATATTGGGCACCTACTGACCTGGGGAGTTTCTCTTTCAGTATCCTATCATTTTGCCTTTTCATACTGTTCATGGGGTTCTCAAGGAAAGAATACTGAAGTGGTTTGCCATTCCCTTCTACAGTGGACCACATTCTGTCAGATCTCTCCACCATGACCACCCATCTTGGGTGGCCCCACGGGCATGGCTTAGTTTCATTGAGTTAGACAAGGCTGTGGTCCTAGTGTGATTAGATTGACTAGTTTTCTGTGAGTATGGTTTCAGTGTGTTTGCCCTCTGATGCCCTCTTGCAACACCTATCATCTTACTTGGGTTTCTCTTACCTTGGGCGTGAGGTATCTCTTCACGGCTGCTCCAGCAAAGCGCAGCCATTGCTCCTTACCTTGGACAAGGGGTATCTCCTCACCGCCGCCCTTCCTTTGTAGTTCCACATTTTGCATTTAGGTCTGTGATCCATTTTGAGTTAAGGTTTGTGAAGTGTATTAGACCTGGGTCTAAATTTTTGTTACATGTTAATGTCAGTTGTTTCAGCACCATTTGAAGAAAAGTCTATCTTTTCTTCATTGTATTGTCTTTACTTCTTTGTTAAAAATCCATTGACTATGTTTATGTGAATCTCTTTCTGAACTTTCCATCTGTTGATTGATCTGTGTATTCTTTTACCAGTGTTGACTACTGTAGCTTTAGAGTAAATATTGAAGTCAAAATATGTCAGTGCTCTGACTTAGTTCTTCAATACTGAATAGTCTCCGCTGCATCATTTGTCTTTCAGTATAAACTTTAGAATCAGTTAGTTGATAATCAAAAAAAATAATAATAATAACTTGTTAGGATTTTGATTGGGATTGCATTGAATCTCTAGATGAAGCAAGGAAGAACTGACTCCTTGATCATAGTGAATCTTATGGATGAAGGTATAGTATCTCTCAATTTAGATTTTTTTCATTTCTTTCATTGTGGTTTTCCTCATATAGGTCTTACACATATTGTTACATTTGTAACTAAGTATATCATTTATTTTGGTCCTCTGTATTTTTCCTTTTGAATTCCATTTGTTCATTGCTTTTAATAGGAAATAATTGACTTTTTTATGTTAATTTGGTAAGCTTACTATAATTGCTTATTAGTGCCAGAAGCTTTTTGTCAAATTTTTAGATTTAGATTTTCTATAGACAACTATGTCAACTGTGAACAAAGGCAGTTTTATAAATATAATATTGGAAAGGAACTGTAAGAGGAAATGCTATGCTAACTCGCTTCAGTCGTGTCCGAACCTGTGCGACCCCATAGACGGCAGCCCACCAGGCTCCCCCGTCCCTGGGATTCTCCAGGCAAGAACACTGGAGTGGGTTGCCATTGCCTTCTCCAGTGCATTAAAGTGAAAAGTGAAAGTGAAGTCACTCAGTCGTGTCTGACTCCTAGCGACCCTATGGACTGCAGCCCTCCAGGCTCCTCCATCCATGGGATTTTCCAGGCAAGGGTACTGGAGTGGGGTGCCATTGCCTTCTCCGGTGAGAGGGAATATCCTTGCCTTATTCCTGATCTCATCTGGAAAGCCAGTTTCTCACCATTAAGTGTGGTGCTGTCAGCTGTAGGGTTTTTGTAGTTTTGTTTTGTTTCGTTTTGTTTTTTAATCAAGTTGAGGAAGTTTTCCTCTACTTTTCATTTGCTAAGAGTTTGTAACATGAATGGCTGTTAGACGTTGTCCAATGCCTTTTCTACATCTATTGATATGATTGTTTATTTTTTCTTTTCGTGTAATTGGTCTGTTCATGGGATGGATTACCTTAACTGATTTGCAAATGTTGAATATGCTTTTCATATCTGAGATAAATATAACTTGATCATGGTGTATAATTCTTTTTTATACATTGTTGGATTCAGTTTGGTAATAATTTGCTGAATATTTTTACATTAAATTTATAAGAGATATTGCTTTGTTGTTATCTTGTCTTTTGTTTTCCTATTGTACTTTTGTGTGTTATGGAAATGTTGGTCTGCTTTCATCTTCTTGAAGTGATTGTAGAAAATTAGTATGATTTTTTTTCCCCTTACATGTTAGTAGAATTCACCTGTAAAATGTAACTGGGCATCACACTCTCTGTCTTAGAAAATCATTTGTTGATTCAATTTCTAATAGTTATAAGCCAATTCAGATTGTGTTTTTTTATATGAGTTTTTGCAGATTGTGCCTTTCAAAGTAGTTCATTTTATCTAGGTTACCAAACTGTGGACCTTGGGTTGTTCATAGTACTTTTATTATCCTTTTGATGTATATGGAATCTATATGGATGTCCCTTATCTCATTTATGGAATTAGTAATTTTGCCTTTGTGTCTCCTATTAGCTTGACTAAAGGCTTATTCTTTTTACTAATATTTTCAAGGGACAAACTTCTGATTTCATTGATTTTTCTGTATTATTTACCTGTTTTCAATTTTATTGATTCCTGCTCTACTTTTGATTATTTCTTTTCTCTGGTTACTTTGGATATTATTTCCCTCATATTTCAAGTTTCTTCAGATGAAAATTTAGATGACAGATTTTAGAACTTTGTTCTTTTTTCATACATACATTCTATGTGCATGCACACTACACACAGATTCCTTCTAACCACTGCTTTAGCCGCCTGCCCCAACCTTGATAAGTGTGTTTTCATTTTCATTAAGTTCAAAGTATTTTAAATTTCTTTTGAGATTTCTTCTTTGACCCATGTATTATTTAGAGGTTTGTTGTTTCATCTTCAAGCATTTGAGTATTTTCCATGTAAATTTGTCATCAATTTCTAGTTTAATTCCTTTGGGGCTGAGAGCTAAGGTTCTTTTTATAGTCTAGAATGTGGCTCTCTCACCTGTTTTTAAAATTCTTTCTTGGAAATCACCTGTCTGTTTATGTTATTGATCTCTTCCTGCATGTTATCTACTTTTTAATTATATTTTTAGCATATTAATTGCAGACTTTTTAAATGGTCTGATAATGCCAACATCCTTGCCATATTTGGGTCTAGTTTTTGAGACATTTAAATAATTGTAACATTAAAACTGCTTCATGAACCAACAGCTTATAAATAATATCTAATTTAAACACTGATGATTTCATTGTTTTATGAACTCAGAGTTCCTTTTCCACAATTCTAAAACCAAATGGCTATCAGAAATAAATATTTTTAACATAAATTTGTGGCAGACTTATTTTTGGAAAAACCTGACCTAAATTGACATGTATCTATATCATGCATGCTCAGTCATGTCCAACTCTTTGAGACCCTGTGGACTATAGCCCACCAGGCTCCTCTATCCATGGAATTTTCAAGGCAAGAATACTGCAGTGGGTTGCCATTTCCTACTCCAAAGGATCTTCCCAACCCAGAGATTGAACCTGCACCTCTTGCGTCTCCTTCACTGGCAGCGGAGTCTTTTCCACCGTGCCACCTGGGAAGCAAGTTGACATGAAGTCATTTATAGTATTTATCTTTTTTTTTTTTTTTAGTGTTCATATGATTTTCTGGGGTAATATTAAGATATTGGGGCTTCCCTTGTGGCTCAGCTGGTAAAGAATCTGCCTGCAGTGTGGGAGACCTGGGTTCAATCCCTGTGTTGGGAATATCCCCTGGAGAAGGGAAAGGCTACCCACTCCAGTATTCTAGCCTAGAGAATTCCATGGACTGTATAGTCCATGGCATTGCAGAGTCAGACACGATTGAGCAACTTTCACTTTCTTTTTCATTAAGATATTTTATGGTGTGCTCCTGAGATATTTCAAACTACATAGTTTATGCTCTACTTGTTGTATCTAAATCCAAAATTCTAAGTTCTAAATATATCTAGGAGCAATGGCTTTAAATAAAAGATTGTAAACATATAATAATATTTTTAAATCTCATCATTCACGGCTTTTTAAATAGGCAGTATGTGCTGTGCATAGTTGCTCAGTCATGTCTGACTCTTTGCGACCCCATCAACTATAGCCCACCAGGCTCCTCTGTCCATGGGGATTTTTACTGGAGTAAGTAGCCATTCCCTTCTCCAGGGGCTCTTCCCAACCCAGAGATCGAACCCAGGTCCTCTGCATTGCAGGCAGATTCTTTACCATTCTTTACCATCTGAGCCACCCAGGAAGCCCAAAGAGGTAATATGTTATTATGTAATTAATCAGATATGGAGTCAGATAATATGTTTAGGGCATTTAATGGGTGGTAAAACAGGTGTGCAGATAATTTCATTTACAATTTTAAAGGATAAGATTGTCTGATATGTTAAGTATGAATAAACCTAAAATGTTGATAACTGATAAATATTATGCTCATTTACTAGTTATTGTGGTCTTCTTGCCCTGTTACTCTACTGATTTTTCATCCAAAATAGAATGTGGTGTTGATTTTGTTTTTAATTTTGTCCCCAAAATCTAAGAACAAGCATGCTATAATGTCTATTCAGGTCTCATTTTTCAAATTTTACATTTATTAAATCTAAAACTTTATGTTACATATTGTTGTCCTACAGTCAGCTGTTTCCTAGACATCTCCTTCAGAAGTAAATATCAGAGGTTAAAAAAAAGTCTCATGTTTCTGAAAATCTGAAAATTATACATACAATTGAAATATATGTTTGAATTTGGATGACATTCAGTGAAGTCTACTTCTGTGAATAGATCTAAAGCTGACATATTATTCCAAGGATTCAAGTGAAATTCATCCTCTGTGTTAAGATTTCTGGGATGCTCTGACAGAATTTTATCTTGTTCAGAGCTTCTGCGCTAGGCAAAGACTCACATTTATCTCCAAGTTAAGGTTACTAACAAAGGTCTGTGCTGTCTAATATATCACCCACTTACTGCATTTGGTTATTATCATTACTATTGTTGATGATTATATTGCCGTCATTTACTATTAATACTTTTAAAAAAAGGCAAGGGGGGTGGGGGGGGGACGGCGGGAGGGGCGGCGGGGGGCCCGCGGCGGCGCTCGGCGGGCGGAATAAAAAAAAATAAAAATAAATAAAAAATAAAATAAAAAAAGGCAAGTGAAACAAGATTAAATATTTAATATGCAAGTTAAAAGTATTCTAAAATGAATACCAGGCTTGGCAGTTTTGTCAAATATCAATTGTTTTTTTATTTTTTGAAGCCTAGGATGATGAAATCATTACCAGATACTGTGAAAATATTTGTAAAACCCCACTCCCATTAAAATTAGTGATAGTGTCTTCAAACCACTACAATATTATAATCATCTGAATTGTTGGTGATTTAATTAATGATTGGGACTTAAGTTTACTTCCAAGCCTCACTTTCAAATAAATTTTAACTCTAAGAAAAACAAAAGTTCTCCTAAAAACATGAGATAATATTACAGTAAATTTAGGGGAAATATATCAATAGTATATATAATATTTTTCTTCTTCTTAAAATCCCTGAACAAAATGTTATTTACAGTAAATATTCTGAGATATGATGCTTACATTTATCTTTTATTACTTTAATTGTGGGAATTAACTGAGATATTGGAAGGTGAATTTTGCCCTTTGAGGGTTTTTCCTTCAGGGTGATAGGTTAATAACTTAAATAGTTGTGTTTGAAATTTGGAAAGAAGAGTTAAACCAGGGAGTCACACTTTTGCTTATGAGGGCAAAAGACTGCTCTGATATAATTATATTCTCACCTTGTACTGAAAGATAGCATCAGTATTGCTGGCATATATCTCTAGAAGTTTCAAGAACACACACTTTTTGGGATTCTTTCTCTTAGAAGTGGTGTATCACTTAAGAAATGATTGAAAAAAACCTGAAATATCATTCCTAGCACATATTTCTGTCATCATTTGTAAATAAAAATAAAAACCTTGAGAAATTGGTTAAAATATGTAACAAATTTTTTCAGGATCAATTCCTTCACGTTAAATAAAATGTTTTGCTTTTGACTTATGGCTTCTATTTCTGAGTGGAATAAGCTCAATGATGGAGCAATTATTTTCTCAGAAAAAATTCAGTAACCACTGGCATCCTAGGCATTATTCCAGGAGACAATTATGAGAATCAGTTGTTCCAAACCCATTTTACAATGATAGCTTATATTCTCCTCACTACCCCCACTCCATCAGATTTTGTGTAGTCTGATCAATATTTCTCTCTTGTTTTGCTGGGAAATGTGTGTTAATATCTAAGATAATTAGAAAGCATCACTACAAACAAAGCTAGTGGAAGTGATGGAATTCCAGTTGAGCTATTTCAAATCCTGAAAGATGATGCTGTGAAAGTGCGTCACTCAATATGCCAGCAAATCTGGAAATCTCAGCAGTGGCCACAGGACTGGAAAAGGTCAGTTTTCATTCCAATCCCAAAGAAAGGCAATGCCAAAGAATGTTCAAACTACTGCACAATTGCACTCATCTCACACTCTAGCAAAGTAATGCTCAAAGCTCTCCAAGCCAGGCTTTAACAGTATGTGAACTGTGACCTTCCAGATGTTCAAGCTGGTTTTAGAAAAGGCAGAGGAACCAGAGATCAAATTGCCAACATCTGCGGGATCATCAGAAAAGCAACAAAGTTCTAGAAAAACATCTACTTCTGCTTTTTTGACTATACCATAGCCTTTCACTGTGTGGATCACTGTGAAAAATTCTTCAAGAGATAGGAATACCAGAACACCTGACCTGCCTCCTGAGAAATCTGTATGCAGGTCATGAAACAACAGACTGGTTCCAAATTGGGAAAGGAGTACTTCATGGCTGTACATTGTCACCCTGCTTATTGTCACTCTACTTAGATGTAGAGTGCATGATTTGAAATGCTGGGCTGGATGAAACACAAGCTGGAATCAAGATTTCCTGGAAAATATCAATAACCTCAAATACGCAGATGACACCACCCTTCTGGCAGAAAACAATGAAGAACTATAGAGCCTCTTGATGAAAGTGAAAGAGGAGAGTGGAAAAGTTGGCTAAAACTCAACATTCAGAAAACTAAGATCATGGCATCCGGTCCCATAATTTCATGGCAAAAAGATGGGGAAACAATGGAAACAGTGAGAGACTTTATTTTCTTGGGCTCTGAAATCAGTGCAGATAGTGACTGCAGCCATGAAATTAAAAGATGCTTGCTCCTTGGAAGAAAAGCTATGACCAACCTAGACAGCTTATTAAAAAGCAGAGACATTGCTTTGCCAACAAAAGTCCATCTAGTCAAAGCTATGGTTTTTCCAGTAGTCATAGATGGACATGAGTTGGACTATAAAAATAGCTGAGGGCTGAAGAATTGATGCTTTTTATCTGTGGTGTTGGAGAAGACTCTTGAGAGTCCCTTGGACTGCAAGGAGATCCAACCAGTCGATCCTAAAGGAAATCAGTCCTGAATATTGACTGGAAGGACTGATGCTGAAGCTGAAACTCCAATACTGTGGCCACCTGATGCGAAGAACCAACTCATTGGAAAAGACCCTGATGCTGGGAAAGACTGAAGGCAGAAGAAGAAAGGGATGATAGACAATGAGATGGTTGGATGGTATCACTGACGTGATAGACATGAGTTTGTGTAGGCTCTGAGAGTTGGTGATGGACATGGAAGCCTGGTGTGCTGCAGTTCATGGGGTCGCAAAGAATCAAACTTGACTGAGCGACTGACCTGACTAATCTGAGATAATTTGTTACCTGTGTAATGTTGAGTCTTTCAGTATGATTTTATCACATATTTCTAATATCCTCCATCCTCAGAAAAGCTGCTTTTATAGATGACTTCCTATCACTAATAAATTAAATTTGTATTAATCAGAATAAAAAGTTTTGTGTTTGAAATAGCAAGAGGGATAGCTCTATTTTCTACTTCTGACTCACCATCTAGCAGTGGTACTGGTAAATAAAATTTATAATCAATACATAAAATGAAACTAGTAGTTTAAAGAAAACAGCTGTGTATGTAAAGAATTTAAGAAAATAGAATGTTTTTTTGGATAAGGAAAGGTATAAAGGACTTTTTCTGTGTTTTGATATGTAGTGTTTTTGGGGGGTGGAGTGGTAAAGGAGAAAAGTAATTTTTTCCTAAATAAAATGATTATTCTGGAATAAATAAAAGAAATAGGACAGAAGCTGAATGGATATAGAAAGTTGCAGAAGATTTGTGGAAAAGAAATTTTATGCGTGTGGTCAAAGCTGGCTAAAATTGAATAGATTTATGGGTTTTTAAAATGAGTTTAGTAATATACTAATACAAAACTTGCATTTTATTTTCTCTGTTAAAAAACCCCAAAATTCTTAGATTATTGGTCTGCTTTAAATAAAAGATTATAAAAGGTTTTTTATTACCTTTAATGTAATCTGCCTAGGAAACAAAGAATCTCTATCTTATGAACATAGTTCCTCTGCAGTTAGTAATATCTGGAGATCATTTTACAGTATATACAAATATAGAACATGTTGGATATTGAACATCTGAAATATGACTAGTCTGAGATGGGCTGTAAGTGGAAAACACATGCTGGATTTCAAAGATTAATTATAAAAAAGAAAGCACACTCTCTCACTAACATTAAAAAGTCAAATGGAAACCAACCTTGAAAATTTCCTGAGCAGACAAGACAAGTCTAGTCATACAAGCAAAGCTTAATTTAGCTTATTTGGGGAAACTAACTTGACTTAGGTCGGTTCTTGCTGATATCTCTGAAAAATCATAATCAAGACAAACTGTTCCCTAAAATTGAAATGAAGAAAGCATTAACCAGCTTCCTATCATTATCATTTAAGAAAATTCTAATATTATAACCAATCACTGTAAAAAATACAGTCATTGCCTCCTCACTATATAAATGCTTTATAGCCGTATACCCTGGAGTTTTACTCCATATTTTGGTTTGAGTGTTCCCAGTTCAGGAACTGTATTTTTGGTGTGTTTAAAATAGAATTTTTACTACTAGTAATCTTTACTTTCCACTGAAAAGTAGGTAGCAGGCAACTGTGAACTATTGTATATTAGGATTACATTGTAAGTTAACAAATCTATTAATACATAATTATAAAAACTTAGTTTTTAGATATGTTTTCATAGTACAATTTTAATGTGACAGAGACATTTTGTTAATAAACCCAAGTATTTTTGTCTCTATGTAAGAATTTAAAAACTAAAATAGATAAATGTATGTTTATCATTTAATGTTTTGATGTATTATCTTAATTGGAAATTATTTAGATATTTGTGAATATACATTATTGAGTTTAGTAGTATAATCTTTTTTCTTATTTATATTTATTTAAAAAATTTAACAAGTATGCTTGGATAAGGTATTACACTTCTCTGGTGGGTCAGACTGTAAGGAATCTGCCTGCAATGCAAGAGACCCAGATTCAATACCTGGTTCAGAAAGATCCCCTGGAGAAAGGGAATGGCTACCCACTCCAGTATTCTTCCCTAGAGAATCCCATGGAAAGAGGAGCCTGGTCGGCTGCAGTCCATGGACTGAGCAACTAACACTAATAGGCATTAAACAGTTACTCATCATCTTAAGTTATTTTAATGTTAACAAATTTCTTAACCTGTGAACCCAAGAAGCAGGTTCTCATCAGACATCAAATCTGAGGGCAGCTTCATCTTGGACTTCTCAGCCTCTGAAGTGAAAGTCACTCAGTTGTATCTGACTCTGCGACCCCATGGACTATACAGTCCATGGAGTTCTCTAGGCCAGAATACTGAAGTGGGTAGCCTTTCCCTTCTCCAGGAGATCTTCCCAACCCAGGGATCAAACCCAGGTCTCCTACATTGCAGGCAGATTCTTTACCAGCTGAGCCACAAGGGAAGCCCTAAATATTTCTGTTAAACCACGCAGTCAATAGGACTTTTGTTATAGCAGCTCAGGTTAATGAAGACCAGCAGCATCTGCTTCATCTGGGCACTTGTTAAAATCAGAATTCTTGGGCTCCACTCTAGATCTACTGAATAAGATGCAGTGCTCTATATCTTAACAGATCCTTTGGGAGATTCTGATGCATGTCAAAATGAGAGAACCACCATGCTCAACCAACTAGTATCTTGAAAAACAAGCCTGAAAAAAAATATTTACTATCATTTTGAAGTACCAAAAAAGTAGCCAGAGTTTTTAAAATTATTAAATGAGAGAGATTTCCTTTCAGAGGTTATGAAATGGAGTGATTTTCAGATATCTAAAATTTCATGAGACTCTTCAAACATTTGGCAGTAAAATCAAGTGTCAAATATGTCTCCTTTTTAGCCTCAATACTAGAAAAGCATATACACTATGGTAAACCAATAAACAAAATAACAAAAATCAATCCCTGGTTATACAAATGTGTAATTGCAAATTCACATGCAGTTGTAAGTTAATACAGAGATAGTTTGAGTACCATTCACACAGTGGAAAATGATATTTCACTTGCCGTGTGGAAAGGTCTTTTGGACCTTTTTTATAAAATAAGTGAGAAATAATAGATTCTTAATTTGAAATATATAAAGCCTGTATCATTTTGTTGTCTTTGTATTATTTACTAAATAACTGAGAGAAAACTCAGAGAAAACATTAATAAAATATGAAAAAATCAATAAAAATGACAAGTGAAATTGATAGACATTTTGACACTGAGAAGAAAGTGACTTGTAATAAAATTTTTCAGGTCTTACTAAAGATAGTATTTCCTTGGGAGTAAGACAAATACAGTTAATGAAGAGAGATGAATTTATTCACGTTAGAAGATTTAAATTTCACATTGGATTTGACAGAAAATGCTGATATCAATGAAGAAAACATAAAACTCATGTCATTTTAATGAAGTCAGTCATTTCCCAAGAAAACTTGAGATGCCCTAAATATGAAAGGAACTTAATTAAGAGTTTCCTCCACTGAAAACAATGTAACAATTTGCATGATATTAGCAATATTTAATTTGAAGAGCAAAGGAAAATTTCTAGACTGTCAACAATAAAAGACACATTTCCATCAGGTATGCTAAATACTGATTTTTCTTTTCTATTCTCTCTGTAGAATATGGTAATACAAAATCATTGTCATATGAAGAAGCAATCAAAGAACATGCAGCCAAGAAATGTAGAAATAAAACAAAAATGGGCCAGGGAGTTATTTAATTTTTAAACTATTATATTTCTGCCATTTGTGATGTTTGTAGCATTTACAAACTTTTTAGAATCTTGTCATTTATTGTGGCTTTTCTCATTTTAATTAAATATTCACTTTCTTATCTAATTTTTCAAATGCACTCCCTCTCCAAATTTTATAACTTTCAATTATACTGAAAATATAACTGAAACTCAAAAAACTTGTATCTACTCAATCCTATGGGCCAAAACAACTCTATGTATTAAGCAGTGCTTCTTTAAATGTTGAACAAATGACTGTCACCTAAAAATATTCAAAATAGAGGAGATATAAAATAACTTAAAATTTGTTACATTTTAATATTCATTTTGAAAGTATAAATTTTTTTAAAGGTAGAGAATATAATATTTAGTTGGCCAAAAGTTCATTATTTTCCATACAATGCCATGGGAAAACTCAAATGAACTTTTTGGTCACCCTATCTGGTTCTGTCACTTCATGGCAAATAGATAGGGAAACAGTGGCTGACTTTATCTTGGAAGGCTCCAAAATCACTGCACATGGTGATTGTATCCATGAAATTAAAAGACACTTACTCCTTGAAAGGAAAGTTATGACCAACCTAGATAGCATATTCAAAAGCAGAGACATTACTTTGTCAACGAAGGTCCATCTAGTCAAGGCTATGGTTTTTCCTGTGGTCATGTATGGATGTGAGAGTTGGACTGTGAAGAAAACTGAGCGCTGAAGAATTGAAGCTTTTGAACTGTGGTGTTGGAGAAGACTCTTGAGAATCCCTTGGACTGCAAGTAGACCCAACCAGTCCATTCTAAAGGAGATCAGTTCTGGGTGTTCATTGGAAGGACTGATGTTGAGGCTGAAACTCCAATACTTTGGCCACCTGATTAGAAGAGCTGACTCATTTGAAAAGACCCTGATGCTGGAAAAGATTGAGGGCAGGAGGAGAAGGGGACGACAAGGATGAGATGGTTGGATGGCATCACCAACTCAGTGGACATGGGTTTGGGTGGACTCCGGGAGATGGTAATGGTCAAGGAGACCTGGCGTGCTGGGGTTCATGGGGTCGCAGACAGTTGGACATGATGAGCAAGTGAGTGACTGAACTGATACATAGAACTTCTAATATCTATCACCTATATTCAGTGCCTAAGTTTTTTTTTTTTTTTTTTACTTTTTAAACTTTTTTTCTGCCATATTTAAAAGCAGATCCCAGATATCGATGTCATTTCATCCCTCTCTGCCTCTAACAAATGTGGACATTTTCTCAGGTGCGTGTATGCTCATTTATGCCCTACTCTTTGTCACTACCTGGACTGTCTTCTGGGCTCCTCTGCCCATGGGATTTTCCAGGCACGAATACTGGAGTAAGTTGCCGTGTGCTCCTCCAGGAGATCTTCTGGATCCAAGGATCGAAACTCTATGTGTATTCTTTACCGTTGAACCATCTGGGAAGCCCCTTTTCTTAGATAAATATTCACTTAAACCAAATGTTAGGACATCACATCTAACAAAAAGTACGCAATGTAATCATCTAATCTCATCCATAGGCAAATATTCCCAATTTTTCAAAATTGTCTTTTTGCATTAGGTTTATTTGAATCACGATATAAGCAAATTCAACACCTTTCACTTTATTAAACCTTTTAAGTCCCTTCTAGTATGTCACTTTTTTCCCTGTGTCACTAAGATATTGCTAAACCAAAGTCAATTGTTCTATACAGTGCTTCATATTTTGGATTTATCTGTCTGCTTTTTCTTGTGTCTTATGTCTTACTATCATTGTCTTATTAGAAGTTAGTTTCAAACTGTGGTGGTTTAGTCACTAAGTCATGTCTGACCCCTTGCGACTCCATGGACTTAGCCTGCCAGGTTCTTCTGTCCATGAGATTTCCTAGGCAATAATACTGGCGTGGATTGCTATTTCCTTCTGCAGGGGATCTTCCCAACCCAGGAATCGAACATGGGCCTCTTGCACTGCAGGCAGGTTCTTTACTGACTGCACTACGAGGGAAACCCAACTTCTGACAAATGGTTCTCAAACTTGAGCTACAACAGAATCCCCCTGGAAGGCATTTTATTAATAAAACACAGATTATGGATCTAGCCCATAATGTCTGATTCAGGCGATCTAGGATGGGACAAATAATGTGCATTTTTGATCAGTTCCCAGGATATACAATTAGTGCTGAGCTAACAGGCACACTTTGAGAACCGCCATTCTAGACTGAGGTTAGATTGGATTCAATTTCTTGTTTTTATTTTCAAAAGCTTGTTTCTTTAATTATACTGTGTGTTTCCTTTGGGATTTCCCAGGGGGTTCAGTGGTAGAGCATCCACCTGTGAAGGCAGAAGATGTGAGTTCAGTCCCTGGGTTGGGGGGATCCCCTGGAGGAGAAAATGGCAACCCACTCCAGTATTCTTGCCTTAAAAATACCATGGACAGAGGAACTTGGTGGGTTACAGTCCATGGGGTCACAAAAAGTCAGACATTATTGAGTGACTAATACACGAGCAAATGCTTCATTTTGCATCACGTCACAAGGCACACAGTGTCTGGTTATCACACTTTTAATGATGCTAAGAATGCCTAGTAGATTCAGTAATGAGTAACTGATATTTTTAAATGTAACTTGCTGAATACAGTGAAGTGGCAGGAACAAAATCAATATACAGAAATCTGTTGCATTTCTACACACAATAATAAACTCTCAGAATGAGAAATTAAGAACACAATCCTATCTACAATTGCATCAAAAAGAGTAAAATATCATTAAATAAAATAAATGTTAAATAAAGATAAAAAATGCTCTGAACACAGAGTAAGAAAACTTTCCTTAAAAATAAGGTTAATCTTCCTCTCTGTGGGGATTTTTCTAGGTCTAGAATTGGCAGTTCTATTTGGGTGCAAAAATGTGAGAAAAGGGAAGTGCAAATTTATGTTCAAGAAGGATGGTCACGTGTGATCTCAAGATAATGAATGAAACATGCAACTAAGACAAAAATCTAATCTTGTCCCCATAAACCATTTTTTGGATAAGCAGGTGTCTCTCTTCCATCAGGCCTAAGTTATGCTTCTTTATATCTTTGTATTTTTAAAGGTCTAATTTGGATTTTTTGGTTTTATACATGGAAAATGAAAATGATTGTTTCTAAAATGGAGATTTGTTTAGGGAATGATCATCCAGAGTTTTTATTGAAATGAGACAGGTTTATGGGGCAATGACTGCTATATTTTATGTGGGTTATTAGAAGGCCTATAGTAATTTTTGTTGCTTAATTTTATATTATCACCCCAATACCCATATTCTCCCATTTGTTAAAAGGACTATTTTTAGAGAAGTTTTAGATTCACAGTAAAACTGAGAGGAGGGTATAGAGATTTCCCGTATTCCCACTTCCCTCTACACGTGTTTATTTTCCCCGTTACCAGCATTATTTACCAGAGCAGCACACATGTTATTAATACAATTGATGAACCTACACTGGTGAATTATAGTTATCCAAAGTCAATAGTTTATATTAAGGTTCACTCATGGTAGTGTACATTCCTTGGATTTGTACAAATGTAGAATGGCTTGTATCCACTACTGTAGTATCTTACAGAGTATTTTCATGGCCCTAAAAATCTTTGTTCTGTCTATTCATCCCTCCCCATCCCCTAAGCCATGGCAACTATTGATTTTTTTTGTTTTAATTGTCTCTAGTTTTGCCTTTTCTAGGATGTCATATAGTTGAAATCATACAATATAGAGTCTTTTCCATTGGTTTCTTTCACTGTGCTTCAGTTATGTCTGATTCTGTATGACCCTGTGGAGCCCGTCAGGCTCCTCTGTCCATGGAATTCTCCAGGCAGGAATACTGGAATGGGTTGCCATTCTCCAGGGGATCTTCTCGACCCAGAGATCAGACTCATGTCTTTTATGTCTCCTGCATTGGCCAGCAGTTTCTTTACCACTAGCACCACCCGGGAGACACACTTAGTAAAATGTATTTAAGATTCCCCTGTGTCTTTTCGTAGCTGGATAGCTCATTTCTTTTAGTAATAAATATTATTTCATTACCTGTATCAACCACAGTTTATCCATTCACTCATTGAAGCACATCTTGGTTGTTTGCAGGTTTTGGCAATTATGAATAAAGCTGTTTGAAACATTATTGTGCAGGTTTTGTGTAGACACAAATTTTAATTCCTTGGGTAAATACCAAGGAGCACAATTGCTGAATCACATGGTGAATATGTTTAGTTTCAGAAGAAAAGGCAAAACTATCTATCTTCCAAAGTGGTGGTATCATTTTGCATCCTACAGCAATCCATGAAACTTGTGGTTCCACATCGTCTCCAGCATTTAGTGCTGCCAGTGTTCCGGATTTTGACCCTTGTGATACGTGTGTAGTGATATCCCATTGTTGCCTCAGTTTGCATTTCCCCAATGCATATGATGTGAAGCATCTTTTCATATGCCTATTTGCCATCTGTATATTTTCTTGGGTGAGGTGTCACTGGCCCATATTTTAATCAAGTTGTTTCCTTATTGTTTAGTTTTTAGTGTTCTTTGTATATTTTGGATAACTGTCCTTTAGCAGATGTGTCATTGGCAAATATTTTCTTTCCGTCTATGGCTTGTCTTCACTCCCCCATATTTTAAGACCAACGACTTTGCAGAAAAAGAAAAACTACCTTCAGTGCCAACTCTGTAGAGAACCTTTCTTAGATGCTGTGAGGAAAAAGTAGGACATGTTTAGATTCCTGTCTCGGTCTAGCTAGAAGGAAAAAATGCATATTAACATGAAAAGAAACATACAGCACAATGGTGGTATTTAAATCAGTGTCAAAAGCTACTGAATACTAAGAGTTTACAGTGAAGGAAAAGACTCAAATAGACTGAGGTTGAAGTGGGAATCTGTGGAAACTGAACTTAATCCAGTTAGTCTTGAAAGCTTTTAGATCTTCAACAATGAGACAGGCAAGAAATATACCATCTGCGAAAGAGAATTCAGAGTTACAAAAATTTTCGTTTATTTTCTTGAAGGAAAAACAACAACAACAACATTATGTTCTTGGTTTAGATCCTGAATATTTTCAGGTCTAAGATGGGTTTTCTTTACCTTGACTGCCTAGAGCTATCCATAAACATCCTTCGTGGTTCTAAGTGGTACTATTTGTAGTAGACTGCTGGCTTGTGTGTCTCACGTCATAGCTAGAAAGAATAAATTAGCCTAGCATATTTGTATTCAGATAAGTGTATTATAACACTTTTAAAATATTACCATTTAAAAAGCATATATAGTATATTTTTTAAACCTATGGGATATTTGCCTTATATTTGATTAGGTGATTCTACCTTGTAAATGATCTAAACTATAAAAATAGGCTTTATTTTAAATTGTAACTCCACTTTTAATGTCAGTGATCTATTTGAGTTTTGTTCTCTCTCTGATTTTATGGTAATAAAATAGTAGTGCAGTCCTTAAAGCAGTCAACACATATGTTGTCATTGCATGGAGGCAGTTTTGAAGGCTAATGATTTAAAATTTCCCATTGTAAAGGTCTTTCAAAAGTAGTTGACTTTGTTGTTAGATTTCAGAATAGTTTCTGTTCTTTACAGAAATTATACATACTAGCTGGGGTGACCAGGGTATCTAAGTTATCATATATGAAACTTGGGGTTGTTAATCTGACCCAGTATTGACTGATTGCTGTACTACTCCAAGCTCCACTGCAAATGACTGAAACTCAGATTTAAGCAAAAATATAAAGGGGAGGTTGAAAGGATATAATATCACACAACTGGAAAGATCCATGAGTTCATTTCATTTCAGGCACAGTTGAATCTAGATGCTCAAATGATTTCCTGGGACTGTTTCTACTCTTAGCTCTGCTAGATTCAACTTGATTTTAGTTACAGGCACACTTTCTTCATCTGGAGCTGAAGGTTTGAAGCAGTGATACCTAGGGTAGAAGAGGTTGGTGCTCACAGGATTGGAACAGATGCTCGGCTAACAAGGAAGTAAAGGATATTGCAGCAGGACCCATAGTTGGTCTTGGACACAATTATCTACGTTTGTGAAAATTGTCTTGGTTGGCCTTCATTAGTACATTATGAAGCACTAAGCTTGACAAATGATTAGAAGGAAACCTAGTTACTTTTTTCTAAAGCAAAATCAGATGCCATCTTTAGACTCATAGACTAATTATAAAGTGACCTTAAAACATGTCCTAGCAGTCCTAGCATCAATATTTTGTATAGTCCTTGTTGGGCAAATCAGTGAAATATACCTACCCCTCAGTTCCCTGATCTGTGTCAAGAATACTAACACAGTTAGGTGGACTAAGCTCTGGTGTCATCTCTATTCCAAGAATATGTGATTCAATGATTCCTTTACAAAACTGATTGCAGGTTTTTGGTTCTGCAATGTGTATATTGAATGGAAACAATAATTGCTCTCAAAAAGCTAAATTCAATAAATCTTTCTGCAGTGACAGAAATGTTCTATGTGGCTATTGAGCACTCACCATGTGAATGGTGTGACACAGGAAATGAAGTTTTAATGTGATTTCATTTAAGTTAATTTTGATTTAAGTGAAAATAGCCACAGCTCTAGAATTATCAGCTTATTTAAACTGAAGTTTTGAGAAACGGTTGACATTAAAAGCAAAACAAAATTTATTAGCTCGTGCAAGGAATTTCAAAGCAGCAATTTCTTTTCTTTTCAGTCCCCTGCGCATAGCTATTCAAGCTACGACTCGGGCAAAAATGAGAGTGTGGATCGGGGTGCTGAGGATCTGTCTCTAAACAGGGGAGATGAGGATGAAGATGACCACGATGACCACGAAGATTCTGAGAAGGCTAACGAGACAGATGGCGTAGAGGCTGAGCGGCTAAAAGCTTTTAATGTGAGTCTTGCCACCCTCCCTGTGTGGCTGGATTTTTACCCCTTCACTTTCATGTTGTTGCTTGTTGGTAAATGTGGATATTTTAGAGACATGTTTGTTTAATTTACAGAAGGATTTAAAAAGTACATGAAACACTCTTTGCCAACCAGACACCAGAATTGCTGTGTTTTGTTTAGAATTTTAAAGCCAAATGTGAGCTGAAAACTGCAGTTGTGTTGTGTGAGTATGCATGTTTACCTAGCGGATGAAGGGGGCCTCAGCTTATGCCCCAGAAGAGCCTGCCCGTCATCCGTTATTTTTTGTTTTTGTTTTTGTTTTTTTTGCTTTCCCAGCTTACCTAATTATGCATGACAAAAGAATCTGTTGTTTGTTTTCTGAGATTAGTATACTGTGCAGTGTAGCAATGTAACAGTCATTTTTATTATTAATAGAGAATTTACGGGGTGCTTAATTGTCACAGTCTACTGTTATTTCTTGATTTTTTTTCTACGCAATAGTCTATATTTTTCTGTCTCTGTCTGTCTGTCTGTCTGCCTCTCTCTCTCTTTCTCTCTCTATTTTTTAATCCAACCATTTAGAAAGTCTTTAAAGGGTGTTTGCTTAAAATTTCTGGCTTTCCATTGCAAAGTTCTCCAGTGCATAAACCAGAAAAGAGTATTTTCCTATCAGTAATCAAGACAGGAAGCTAGGAACAGCAGAGAGCAGCCCTCCAAACCCTTCTCCTCTGTCTCCCTCTTGCCAACAGATGTTTGTCAGGCTGTTTGTAGATGAAAACTTGGACCGAATGGTCCCAATCTCTAAGCAGCCCAAAGAAAAGATCCAGGCTATCATTGACTCATGCAGGCGACAATTCCCTGAATATCAAGAGCGTGCCCGAAAACGCATACGTACTTACCTCAAGTCCTGCAGGCGGATGAAAAGAAGTGGTTTTGAGATGGTGAGTTTTGAATTAAAACACAGCCCTAGATTCCATCCAAATCCCACATGTAAACCATGACACGATTTTTTTTTTCATCTTAGTGTCTTTTTAATTTTTTCCATAACGTCAGGTCCAGGGGGTTTTTGTTTGCTTGTTTGTTTTTGCTCCTTTTCATCTTCCTGAAGTATTTATCCCCTCTGTTGATTCAATAAGGAATACCTTGTGAGACTAGTGCTCACAGGCCCGCGTGGTACCACGTCCTAGAAAAGGAGGGTCACATGAGTGAACACCAGCAAGAATCAGCATCCCATTCTTGTGTGTTATCTTTCTGTTACTGCTGAAGCAGATCTAAGGTTAATCAAGTCTTGAACTGAAGCACCAATGGTTGCTTTAGATGGCATATGAGAATGCCTTTCTCTGGAACAAAAGGAAATGAATGGATCCATCTAAGTAGTATCAATTTCATACCAACAGTTTACAAATAGCAGGCCTTGAAAACAAAGATCAGGGAATGAAACTCCTTATGTGAAAAGTAAGGCTTTTGTGTACTCGGTATATTTGTGTGTCTGTCTTGTGGATGGTTAACATAAGCTTTTAGATTCAGCTTGGCTTTATAGACGGATGACATTATGCCAATGTTAGGTATTTATGGCTGGAATTTAAATATCAGTGGTTTTTGAACTTTATTCTACCTCAGCTTGATTGAGTAGTTGTACCTATAAGTAGTTTTTACAAAATATTTTAAAATTTTCTTAATATTTTTATGTACTTGAGTGGACAAGTACTAGAAATTTTCTGAAACTATTTTATTTGTACCTTTGAGAAGCCTCTGTGAAAGCCAAACTCTTTGTGATCAAGGCCTCTGATTCATTAGGTATCATAGAGCAGGAGTTGATAAAGATTTAGGAGAGGTTTCCGAGTATCATATATGAGAAAGAGCTTTTCAGATAAAAATGAATGACAAGTAATAACATCCCTTATTATCCATTTCCTACATTGACTTTTGAGAATATCTTTGAAATTTTAAAAGGAAAATGACCATTTCTTATAGAGAGGTAGTCTGTCAAGATGGTCTCTAACACAAGGCTTGGTCCCCAGAGAGCGTGGTCTGGAGTTCTAGTCCACCAGAACTATGCTGCTGTGTAACCTAGGCACATCACTTCAGTTTGTCATGCAGAATTCTTAATTTCTATAAAGTATACTTGAGATAGTCACAGGTTTTTTATTAGCTGTATTTATTTACCAAATATGAACACCTGTGTGTTTTAAGCTTTGTGCTATGCATAGAGGACAAAAAAGTTGATATCAAATCATGTAGGTTTGCAAACTAATCATGAAGCAAAACATTATAAAGAAATGCTTTGTATTTCATTTTTAATAATTTTCAATTGTTCATCTCTTTGTTCATTTATCCGTATATGTATAATGTGCATAACATTGTACAAAGTAATGAGAAATACAAGATGCCTGACCTGTTAAATGAATTTAGCATGTTTCCTAATCATGATTCTTTGAGGTTACAGTTGTAGGAAGTGAAGTGCTAAAGGAAAAATGCAAACTGAGTGAAGTCGCTCGGTCGTGTCCGACTCTTTGCGACCCCATGGACTGTAGCCTACCAGGTTCCTCCGTCCATGGGATTTTCCAGGCAAGAGTACTACAGTGGGTTGCCATTTCCTTCACCAGGGGATCTTCCCCACCCAGGGATTGAAACTGGGTCTCCTGCATTGTAGGCAGACGCTTTACTGTCTGAGCCACTGGGGAAGTCCAACAATTGATGTTGTAGTTTAGCCTATTTTTTAAAAATATATTATTCAATAATGTACTACTAGAATTAAATATTAAATTTGCCATCTATTTAACACCAGAATTTTGATGTGCTTTACATATGACTTCATTTTCATGGAGTGTGTCATCATTTTGAACACTCATCCTTGCCTGGAACAAATAAGGAAGGCATGACTAGGGCAGGTAGTAATTACAACTAAATACTGTACATTAATATTCTTGCCATCATAATTTTAAAATTAATATCAATAATTTAAAAAATTGTAACATTTGAAAAGGCTTTCTTTTATTATTTTTGCTGTGTGAAGACATGCAGAAAATGTGTATCATTTTTAATATATGATTATTTTTACATGCAAATTATTTTGTAGTACTTTGATAAGTCAATGAAACAACCTAAAGACAACTTCAATATATTTGAAGAGAATAATTGGAAAGCTGTAGGACTATTTGATAGGGGATTCTGTATTTTAAAATGAATGTATGAAAGTGACATTCAGAAAGCTTAGCTCATCCAGTTACTTATGGTCTCTAAGGCAACAGACTCTATAAGTAAAGCAAAATACAAAATATTAAATTACATAGTTCCTTCCTGACTTTGATTCAGAAATTCAAAGAGATATTCCCATAGAAGTGGTTTATCACAACTTATATTAGTATTAGGGGTTTCCCAGGTAGCACTAATGGTAAAGAACCCACCTGCCATTGCAGGAGACTTAAGAGACTCAGGTTCAATCCCTGGATCAGGAAGATCCCCTGGAGGAGAAAATGGCAGTTCACTCCAGTATTCTTGCCTGGAGAATCCCATGGACACAGAGGAGCCTGGCGGGCTACAGTCCATGGGTTCACAAAGAGTTGGACACAACTGAAGCGACTTAGCCCTTATATTAGTATTATATTTAAGAATCTGACTTTCACTCTAATTTTCTGCTGTTGTTAGTACAAAAAATATTCATTTTTAATTAATGTACACTACACTATCCCTTAAGATGAGGCTTCCCTGGTGGCTCAGATGGTAAAGAATCCACCTGCAATGCAGGAGACCTGAGTTTGATCTCTGGGTTGGGAAGATCCCTTGGAGAAGGGAACAGCTACCCACTCCAGTGTTCTTGCTTGGAGAACTCCATGGACAGAGGACCCTGATGGGCTTTAGTCCATGGAGTCACAAAGAGTCAGACATGACTGAGCAACTTTTACTTTCACTTCTTTTATCCCTTAAGAATTCAGAGCACAAGTACTTTTCATTGACTTCTCTGAATGCATACAAATATTAGAATATTTATTTATGCATTCTTATTTCACTGAAATCATTAAGACCCCAAAGGTCTTAATAGCTTAAGTAGTGAAAATCTCTGTCATTGCACCAAACAGTCTCTATAATGCATGAAGTTAAAAAACCTTATTATTATACTTTTCTATACATTTTCACTAATTCATTGTTTCCAATGATCTCAAATCATAAGTTCTTCAGTGTTGAATATAAAAGAATATGTTTTATGAAAAGTAAATCCAAGAAGCTTGATACAGAGTACTATGTTAGTTTTCAATAGATTTTAAGCACCATTGAGTTAGATAGCCATTATATTAATCCTTAGACAAATATATCATTATTGATTCTGTTATGCAGCTTTGACACTCAAGTTACTTCAGTTAGTTTTCTAAAGACTATTTGTTGATTGTTCCAGAAAAGAAATGTATTGCTCCAGTGTGTCCTGATCTTAAATTCAAGAGCACCTATGATAGATTAAACAACAAAAGCAAACCTTTATGAACAAGGTGGGGTTGGCCCATACCTGAGTATCATTTGTGTTATGGATATGATTTCTCTTTTTATTTTCTGAGTTTGCATTATTTAGAGAATCTTTCACCAGGCTGCATATGTTTAGATGCATTTTTGTAAAACTTAAATGGAAATATTTGGAGGATATAGTCAAAGACTTTCAACCCATTCTGCCTCATGTACCTCAAATTTTGTGTCTCATTTTCAGACCGTATTCTAAGTTCTTTATTCAGATCAAGTGGCCTAGGTATTGGAATTCCATAAACTCAATCTCTTGAAAAATTACCTATTAATTTGCCTTTTAATATTATTTATTTGATCATATTTGTTTCAAGAATTAATCTCATGCTATTTTTTGAAGAAAAATTTGGCCAGGAACATTGTCCCTTAGGCTTGTGAACGCCCACTATAAATGATCTCATTTGGAACCCTCTTTTAGCATGTAATGAAAAATAAAATGTGTTTCCCCTACAGAAATAGAGTGCTTTTATGTTTTCTCATCGTTAACTTACTAGGTTCACTTTTTTGCCTGTCAGGAAGTTTAGAGCCAAAATCTTTCTGAGTTATCTCTTTCCCAGTTATCTGTTTAGTTTGTTTTAGTGTATATATTTCCTTGGTAGCTCTGGTATCTGTTTTTGGTGAGGAGAGATATAATTTTAAAACAAATGTGTAAATAATCTAATTATGGAAACACCATCATTTCAGACCATCTTCTAAGTTTTTTATTCACAATATTTTTAGTCTTCATCCTATAATACCCTCCTCGGTAATTTTGCTATCTGACCTTCTGGTTTCACAGTTTTTTTTTTCATTAAAAAATAAGTATTAAATGTTTAGGAAATGGTACATTTGTTTAGCGAATTTGACTATTATATATCCTTTGCCTCTATTTGTCTGATGTAAACTAACGTAGAGAGATCATAATTTTTCTTCAATTCACAGCTTTTATAGCCATGAAATAGACTATGTATAGGTGTTACAGAAGCTACAGTGACACTTGCTGTTCATTCTTTAGCAAATAGAGCCACTATAAAAATGAATTAAAGTGCTTCTTTAAACTAAACATTTGACCAGAAATATCGCGAGCCCTCCACACAAGACCTTGATTAAAAACTTTATATCTGTGCAGCCATTATTATTCACAATATTCTTCATGCATTGTGATCACAACTGTGCCAGTTTCTCTCCCTGTGACCAATTAACTTAATTGAAGCTAATTAGCAAACACATTTTGTTTGAATTCCCCACCTGCTAGCTGTGCCATATTTTGCCCTCTCTTTTATAGATGTCATCTACTATCCCCCAGGATACTTCTATAACATCTTCTAAGTTCTTTCTTCATAATATTTCTTTCTAAATTTCATCCGTTAATATTTTTCTAAATAATTGACAGCTGATGTTCTACACTCTTAGTTCTTTAACTTTCTCAGTTTCAGTGAGTCTACTTCAGTGAGTATTAATTAGTTCAGTCATTATTCGTATGGGTATACCTTAGTCTTTCCTTTTCTCAAGGAGCATGCCCAAGCTATGTTAAACGTTTTCACAATCATGTGAAATGTTTTAAGTATCCTCTGCTGTCTTTACAGAGACAGTGTTCTGGTCTTCCTTGCTCTGGATCACCGGCTGCTTCTGCTGCCTGTAACTTGACCTCCTTCGGAGCATTGCTTCTGTGACCATCCCAGTGGTCATAGTTTCAGCTTTCCTCTTTTGCTCTTTCCCCTTTTCTTATCTTCTGCCTTAAAAAACTCCCCAGATTCCAAATAGATATAGATATTGAGTTTAATGGCTTCTATAATCTTTCTTTGAAGACTCAATGAGTCTTTATTTGCCATGTTTCCTGAATGATTATTTTATACTCACAAATGATACCTGTTACCACCGCCTCCACTAATAGTCCCTTACTTCAGTGAGTTGTCGTTCTCACCACCATATTGAATTACTTCTCATGAAGAGCTCATGACCACCTTTGCACCAAATCCAAAAATTGCATCCTCGACTATAAATCACCCTATTTTTTTTAACTTTTTTTTCCTGTTTCTACTCATGTACATTTTTCTTGATTTGGGGCACTGCTGAAGTTTCTGTGTTTGGCCATGTACTTACTGCACCTTACTGTCTCCATAGCTGCAGAGGCCTGCCCCCTTATACACTTCTCTCCTGTCTAAGTGAGGGCTTCCCAGGTGGCGCTGCTGCTGCTGCTAAGTCACTTCAGTCGTGTCTAACTCTGTGCGACCCCATAGACGGGCAGCCCACCAGGCTCCCCCGTCCCTGGGATTCTCCAGGCAAGAATACTGGAGTGGGTTGCCATTTCCTTCTCCAATGCATGAAAGTGAAAAGTGAAAGTGAATTCGCTCAGTCGTGTCCAACTCTTCAGGACACCATGGACTACAGCCTACCAGGCTCCTCCGCCTATGGGATTTTCCAGGCAAGAGTACTGGAGTGGGTTGCCATTGCCTTCTCCCAGGTGGCGCTAGTGGTAAAGAATCCACCTGCCAAGCAGGAGATGAGAGTTCGATCCCTGGGTCAGGAAGCCCCCTGAAGAAGGAAATGGCAACCCACTCCAGTATTCTTGCCTGGAGAATCCCATGGCAGGCTATAGGCCTTGGGGTCACGAAAGAGGTGGACACAACTTGATGACTAAACAAAAGCAACTCTCAAAGTAGATCCCAGTCATATACAAAGCCTTGGTATTTCATTCCACATCTCAGTCAGATGCTAGACAAATGTACTGTTATATCCTCACTGATTGCTCTATATTCTCTATCACCCGTCCTCTCCACTGATCTGCCTCTTCTACCAAGTCACCAGCAAATTCCTCTTGACTTACCTAGTTCCAGCAGTTGCCCCACTGTTGTCATTCACACCAAAGTTCATAAACTTGGAATGATGTCTGACTCTCTTTATATTTATGACTTGCATCCTCCCACTGACTAACTTCTGTTTATTCTTCCTTTTCTGTCTTTCCCAAATCAGTCTCATAATTTTGAATTTTATCAGCTATCATTTTATTTCTAGCTTCTCACACATCTTGCATAATTCTTCTAGCTCAACTTCCTACTTCCATCTTACACGCCTTCCCTACCCTCTATTTGCAAGCAGAGACAAAACTAGGACTTGCACCTGAAAATTATGAAATTTGGGACCTTTTTCAAAAGTAAAGTAACACAAAATTATGAACAAAAAAATGTATATAGAAGGATGAATATATATCTACAATTAGAAAATAATACACAATAAATGTTTTAAAACAGAGAAATCTAGAAGACTCAAATCTTTTACTTCAGACATATCTTTAGACAATTTTCAGATATACTTATATATAAATACTCATACTTTTATTTTAATTTGTTTTCCCGTTCCTACCTGTAATCTTACATCATCCAGAAACTTCCATATTATTAGTTCCATCCAGTTGAAGAACCCTGGGGCCTGTACTTCATTGGCTTTATGATAAATCTGCCTTTGCACCTGGAGTAGTCTTCCTCAATTTTGACTTTGATACTGTCGAATTTTTATCACTTCAGGAAAAATTCTGAATTTCTTATTATAGTGTTAGTATATGGCCTTTTAAAACTGGGAGACCTAGGTTGAATTCCTGTGCAATTTAATGTGATGTTTCTGAGTCTCCATTTTTTTAAAAGGAGAGGGCTGTTGGGGTATTACCTTGTATAATGTAAATAAAATGATCAGCATTTTATTAATAATAATTAATGATAATCTGGCCCCTTTCTACCCTTTCTTCTGATATGCTCTGTTATTTCCTTTAATGTCTAGATCAGGGATCCCCAACCTCCAGGATCTAATCCCTGAAGATCTGAGCTAGAGCTGATGTAATAATAATAGAAATAGCATGCACAATAAATGTAACACACTTAAATCATCTGGAAACCATCCACCCTCTACCTCCCCTGTCCATAGAAAAATTGTCTTCCATGAAACTGGTCCCTGGTGCTAGAAAGTTTGGGGACCACTGGTGCAGGTCATCACAGGGAACCTCAACTCTTTCTTTCAGTGTGTGCTCTCTCGGTCCACTGATTTGTCCTGATTCAGGGTTCATGGGTACTATTCTCTTTATTTACTGAATGTATTTTATTTACTAAAGTTGAAGAGTAACTAAACTGTAAAGAATACAGCCTTCATAGCTTTCAGATTTGCTCATTAATAGATCCTTAAGTATTATGTTGACCTGAGACTCATTGAATACCTCTCATACACCCCACTCACCTTCTATCTACAAATACATATAAATCCTGAGTAAAAAAAAAAAAAAATTACAATTTTTAAATACCTCTATAAGCTCAGAAGAAAGAAAAGGAATTCTCAGGACTTGAAATTAATAGAAAACTCTCAGCCAAAGTTGTGAGCCCTTAATTTGATATGGAGATAGAAAAAGTGACTTTAAGCCCAGACAGATTAGGGCTGGGGTTGAATGCCAACTCAAGTTTAGGAGATGTGGATTTTGGTTTGTTACTAGGCAGGAACATGAACTGAAAACTGTATATAAAGCTGGGACCGTTGCCTGCCCTCTCATTAAGGGAGAATTACAAATGTCAAACGATAGCTTCAAAAACTGAAAAGAAAGTGAAGTCACTCAGTCGTGTCCAACTCTTTGCGACCCCATGGACTGTAGCCCACCAGGCTCCTCCATCCATGGAATTTTCTAGGCAAGAGATCAAACCTGGGTCTCCTGCATTGTGGGCAGACGCTTAACCGTCAAGGCCACCAGGGAATCCCATTTCAAAACTGAGATGATGGACATTATAAATATTGAAATTAGAGCCTTATTATATGGGTTAAACAGCAGATAAGATGATTCATCCAAAGAGAAAATAAATAAACTGGAACACAGAACTATGGAAATTTTTCACAGAAAGGAAAAAAGAGAGGGAGAATTTGAAAAAGAAGTTTACTTGGGGACTAGAAATGATATAGATCTAGTAGACATTCCAAAGGACAAATCAGAATGAGTACAACATTAGAACAAATAAGGAGGAAGAATTTTTCAAAATTTACTAGGCCATGAATACTAAGAAGAGAGAAACAGACCAGTTCTGGGTGGCACAGATAAAAACAAAGTCACACCTATGTGTGTTAAGGCAAAACTGCAGGAGACCCAAGAAATTCTTAAGTGTCACCAGCAAGAAACAAGGAACTATCTAAAACAGTATAACACACTGAACATAATACTCGTCCTCAAAACAGATGTCGGATGACAATCTTCAAAATACTAAGAAGAAAAACTCTTTTAGAGAAGCTACATTTAATCTACAAATCAACATCCAACTAAACTCTACTTCCAAAATAAGGAAGAAGGACACTTCAGACAACTACTGAAATTACAATACCACTCACAAGCTATCTCTGGATGACCTAAAATGTACTCTAAGAAAAAGGAGACGACCCAAAATGAAACATTGGAAAATTAGCAGTAAGCAAATCTGAAGAAAAGCTCCTGATTTTAGTCACTGGATCTTGGTTCTTAGCCATGTTTTATCAGCTGTTACTTGTGGAGTTTGTATCTCTTATGCTTCAGAAACAAATAGCACTTATCTGTGAAAACCAACAACATCTGAAATAACAAATATGAAAACTCCTGCACAGTTTGTTCCCTGGTCTCTGAGGAACATGATAAATGCAGTCTAATCTGAAATTGCATTTCACTGCTCCCTTTTCTAGGAAACCCTTGCTGTCTCAATCTGTGAACTCCCAAGGGAACTAAATCCAATGTTTGTATCTATTGAATCCTCACTTTTGGCTAAAAACAGCTTTAAATCTCTCTTTCTTTCATGTGCAAATTGTACTTTGTGGTACTTTTGTAGTTTTATTTTATCCTGTCTCATATTACTGTTATTTATATATGGGCCTTAGCTCCCTAATAAGAAGTTACGTTCCTTGACTACTCTGCTTCTTAACTTGTTCATCTCTGTATCATCCACTGTGTCTTCTATAGTATAATTAGTTGCTTGTGAAAGCTGCTTAGTCTGTTGAATTCAGTTGAGTTAAAATTGTTGAATGAAGGATGAGTGGATGAATGGACATTCACAATGTGCTACTTTGTGGTAGAAATCAGTTGGGAGATAAGCTAATGTTTATCGTATACCCTTTCACAGTATTCTGCAACTGGCATTTCAATTTTAAAAACTACTGATAACTGATAACAAAATATTTAGCAGGATTAGTTTCCTAAAGAAGGCAGTCATATAACATTTTATTTTAACCCTCTTTTTAGCTCTTGAAACACTATTTAAAAAAATATTTTTATCTATTTGGCAACTAGTGTGAATAGGTAGTAATATTAATTGTATGAATAGAATTTGTATATAGTTTTAGGTTTCACAAATGAGGAGAAAATATGTCATGATCCACAGTAACCATAAGTACATATAATCACTTATCTTCAGGATTAAAAGATATTTCCTAGTAGAGATTTTAATAAATAGTTAGAAATGAAAACATGTCATTTTAGTTGAAAGTTTAGTTTATCTCATCTTGATCAGATGTATTGATCAGATGACATTTAGCTAAATTGGGCTTTAGTTTCAACTATAATATTTAACAATTCCCCAGGTATTTGTGAAACATCATTGTTAAAGGCCAATAGTGTTCTAAAATTAAGACCAAAGCAAAGACTATCAATTCATAATCAAATACTTATAATGAAATCAAAGCCTAGATGAAGGTTAATGAGCATTTTTGTTTAAAATACATTTTAAAACTCATTTTAAATTGGTCAAGAGATTTTTCTCAAACTGGGAAGTCCAAGGATTCTCACATAGCTGGATCCATGGGCTCAAACATCAGGGATCTGCTGCTCTCCTAATATTTTACCTCTCAGAGTCTTGCCACCTGTTGGAAAATGTTGCCATCAGCAGCCCTAAGCTTCTTAAAACTCCCAATGCAGGAGTAGTCTTCCATCTTTCAGCTTCAGGTACCCATTTCCATGAAAGGACTTGGATTAGCTGTATTTGGATCACATGTCCATTTCTTGGAACAGTCACTGGGAACAAAGGAATGGTCTCCCATGATTGTCCAGGACGAAGTCATGTGGCCAGAGTCAGGTCAGTAAGGGACTTTGCTTATCACGTCCACTGAAACCCCACAGAGTGAGTTCAAGGCAGTGTACCTGCTGCTTTAGCCCACATGCACCATCCTTATCTAAAAACTTGGATCATCAGTGGTCCAGAATTCAGAACTTTTTTGATTGGGGAGACATGATAAAGTGTATCTTCTATTTATTGCTGAACACTCACACTGGGGTCTGGAGAAACATCCCATACACAAGTATATTAGTCTTTCTGCTGCAAAACTTAGGAATATTCATAGAAATAAGAAAGAAGAACATTATAAATATCCTCATAATCAGTTTCTTCTGCCAACTGAGTTTGCCCTGAGTGTATGAAATATTTCAGCTTGTACAACTTTAGGATTTTAGAATTGCTTATAAAAGACCGTGAGTCTGTAATGAACATACTTTATTGCATGTATATTATACCCTATATGCTAAGCATTGTACTAACTTAAGTGAACTCTATGATAATAGAGATAGTATTGATTTTGTTTATCTCCATATATGTGGACTTGGCACAGTACCTGAAATATAGAAAGTGCTCATGAAGTATATTTGTTCAGTAAGCTAGTAAAGATATCAGTGACTTTATGTGCCTTCCTTCATGGAATTCTAACTACTTCTCCCTGACACAGAGATTATTTTTCCTGTTCATAACTAGCTGACGAAGCTCAATTTTGCCATTCATAAAGATAAAAATAAAATAACGATACTTGGCAGAATGAATGAGGCTCACAGAGATTAAATAGCAAAGGTGATCAGGCAGATTGCAAGGAGGCAATTACACAGTAATAATCCAGGTCTGTCTGACATAGTTGCTAAACTTTCCTTTAGCCCACTGATGTCCATAGGTGAAGCCACCTGTTCAGAAGAAGAGATACCTTGGCAGCTGCAACTTTTTACACTGTAACAGTTATGTGTTGAGGCATGAGTATACCATTTTGGGATGATAGGATGTGCATGTCATTCAAGCTGCAGAATTGTCAAATTATGTATTTTATAAAGTAACAAGCTTGGGAGATATCATCTTAATTTAGGATGTAACCTACCTACACTCTGACTACTGAATCACTTGCTTTAATTACTTTGAAAAAACTCATTCACTTAAAATCTTGGGTGGATGTCACAGTTGCTCTAATCCGGCTTGTCTAATACTTGATTAAGCTCTATTTAAACACTCGAATGGAGAGCATTGCCACAGTCTCCCATGAACATAAGCTTACATTCTTGATTTCTTTTTCTTTTTTATAACTTCCAAAAAAAAAAAAAAATCCTACCACATCCTAAGGGTACAGCAGAAGTTCAGAGAATTCTAACATTGTTTCAGTTTTAAGACCAAAAAATGGTGTGGTAGGTTTTACATGCATAAATGAGGAAAGACACACTTACTTTGTGCTAACAGCAATCACATCCTAAGTCCCCAATTAAAATGTGACTTTTTACACTCCCAAAGCCCCACAGGACTGTTTAGCCATCTGTTTAATGAAACAGCCACTATGGATTTGGGCATAAATAATTATTACAGTAAGGACAGTGCTGAGGATAGATCAAGTCATCCCAGTTGAGCATGACAGTTAATTATGAAGAGATAATTAGTGTGGGCTAGTTAGGATCAGCTCATATCCAGGAAAAAATAGGTAACAAATCTCAATCTTGGTATAGATCATATAAAGTGGATGATTATACACCTTCTTGAATCATTTTTAAATTTTATAATATATACACCAAATAGTAGATTTACTGAGCTATATTCAATCACAATAAGTATTATTTTCCATAAATTATCTACTGATAATATCTGTTCTTTGCATTTGATTTTTTGTTGAAATATTATTATTTCAAGTTATTACAATGGAAGGTTGTGTGTCTTACTGGTGTTAGAAGGAGTCTTCTGCATTTATCCCTGGTGGAACCCATGACTACAGCCCTTAATGTACTGCCAGGAAAACCCTGAAGAGATGATTTTAGAATAAGCTCTCTGTGATTAAATGTAGCAAAGGAAAGGAGCATTCCCACGAAGATGGTTCTAAGAACTCATACTAAATAATAGTTTCAAATTTCTCTCTTAACACTGCTTTTATAAGGAACACAATTGATTAATTTCCTTCTCATTGTCTTGTTCTAAGTACTTTTGAGTTGTGAAATAGATATTAGCTACATTATGGAGGAAAAATCAGCAGAATTCTTTCATATTTAGTAAAGTATAGCTGGGCACAGCATACAGTTATGCTGTGTGTATTGATCAGCATTAGCATTCACTACTGGCTCATCAGTATCAAGAACCAAGGGGATGTTTGCCAGGATTGCCTTACAGGAAAAAAAGAACAAAAAAGAACTTCTCTGCCTGGCTCCTCATTCTCATCTTGAGCATGAAACTAAGCTTTATTATGTTTCCTGTATTATAGTAATTTCTTGGAACTTCTGTTTGCTCCACAATGAAAATCTTGTGAATTTAGATTGCTTCAGTTTACAATTTGTGACTGAATTAAGTTCCATTTTATCATGTTATTAATGAAGAAGGGTTTTAAAAAATTAATAGGAAAACATTTTACGAGGATTTTGACCACTCAAAGATAAGGACTTTAAAAAGGTCCTAATATATTCTTTGTTTCAGTGCAAAATTGAATTAGCTGTACAGGGATTCCTCTATTAGAATGTGTAGTATTTAAGAGCTCTAGTTTTCTTTAAACTCATTGAGACCTTAGTTTTAAAATGAGAATAAGTTTTACTAAGGAATATTATTCCAAACGTATCATCAGAATTACATATTAGTGTTTCCACATCATAGCTGTGTGATCTTGGGAAAATTATATAGGGATTTAATTTGGTTTTCTTTAAAAAGAGTGATATAAGTAATATATTTTTTTTCTCAAGTGTTGTTTGGAAGAAATCAGATAATGAACCTAAGATTCTTGTGTTAATGCCTCCACACCTAAGCACTCAATATGAGTTAGGTATTATTAATATTTATCTTAAAATTAATGAGAATGAACTGGATTGGTGTTCTCCTCGGAGACACATATTTTGTCTTTAGTTAGTATAGTTTAAACTCCTTGAAAAACACATATATATCTCTTAAACCGTAATAGAGATTTTATTCATTCATTCTGCCCTTCTCCCATGAGCTTATTAGTTATAATTGTAAACAAATGTCTAAATAGCTATCTTTGGTATGCTTATTTTTAGTTGAGCCAAGAGTTTATGTGTAAACATTTCTCCTAAAATATTTTTATTAATAATGAATTATGTAAAAGTACTAAGTATACAACAGAATTTAGGAGAGTGGAAGAGATGAGAACTGTGGTACATGAAACCTGGCTTCTATTTCCAGTTCAGAATTAGGCAGAAAAGTTTCTTCAGCGTTTAAAGAAACTTGCATTGAATGATCACTATGGCCATTTACAGTTATCAGATTATGATTCTACAATAAACTCAGAACAACTCTAATTTCAAAATTATATTGTTTAACCTCTGGCCGTGTCTTATCACATATCTTTGCTTCTACCCATTGCTTCCTCTTAATAGGAAAGAGTACATGATTGCTTTATCTTGCAGTCAACTTTTTCCCCAAAATCTTGAAATGAATAGGTTACCCAGTGACCTTAAGAAATATCTCGTCCTACTCAGCCAGGACATTATTCTAGTTTCTGAGAAAACCAAATAAATGTATCTGGGAAAAACCCAACTCTATCATTTTCTCAACAAGGAAACTATATAAGTTATTATACACAAGAACGTATACTCTTCTAGTAAAAGTCATTTCCCATTTTATTTTTTTCCCCATTTTAAATATTAAAAAAAAAAAGAATTTGAGAGGAAATTCTACCAACTAATTTTACTTCAAAAGATGTTTTACCTTGTGTTCTCTCTTTTCTACAAACTTTTATATATTTAAGGGATATATGTATTTATTACTACAATTTTATCTGCTTGATGAAGCTTCATAGTATTATATGGGCTTCCCTGGTGGCTCAGACAGGAAAGAATCCACCTGCAATGCAGGAGACCTGGGTTTGATCCCTGGGTTGGGAACATCCCCTGGAGGAAGGCACGGCAACCCACTCCAGTATTCTTGCTTAGAGAATCTCCATGGATGAGGAGCCTGGCAGGCTATAGTCCATGGAGTTGCAGAGTCAGACACGACTGAGCAACTAAGCATAGCACGTAGTATTATATATTTCTAATTTTGAATAGAAATACCAGGTTAAAAGAATAAATGAAATGGATGAAGAACTTTCATAGAGACTGCTGATACTGTGCTTTGCTTTTGTTAATTCAGTGTCTAGAACCAAATGAAGTATCAAAAGATATGGTTTATAAAGGTATGCACTTTCACGTCTAGTATTTGAATAATGCCAGCTACAGTCAAATAAATGATTTTTTTTAAATAAGGGAATGTTCTTTTTCCCATTTTTCCTATGACCCCTTTGCCTCAAAACATAATTCAGTTGTATATCAACTGAATCAGTTCAGTTGTATATCAGGACAACATTGAATATCCAATTTCCATGAAGTTTAGAGTATAATTTTGAGCCACACTATGGCCGTCTTTTAATGAAACACTGATTTTTGTAGCTGAATATATTTTCAGTTCTGAGCTGGACTGTCTTATCCATATTTAGCCAAGTGCAGAAAGAAATGAAGCAATATTCATTTCGAAATTACGTATATATCCTTTATGGCAGTTTAAAAATTTTAGATGTTTACCGCACTTGACCCTCTCTATTCCCAATATAGAGTCCTGGCTTTGTAATTTCCTTGTCAAAATATTTTTGCTTCTTTCTTCCTGCTACCTATGGGGCCTCTTTCTTTTCTTTCTGTTGGAAAAATCACATCCCAAGAATCCTAATGCTTTGCTATCAGAGTTGTCCAGCCAGTGTTTCCAATATCTTACAGGGTTAGCAAGTGGAGACTGTACTGCATACCTTTCCTACCTTTTGCCTGCAGAGGCCACTTTGGAGTTGGAAACCTGGGGGAGTTGGCTGAGGTAGCAGCAGAAATTTCTTCCTAGTTCAAGCAAGGTCAAAGCCTGGTCTCTTTCTACACTGAACAAATGCTACTGAGAAGTATCCATTAAAGCACCGTGGGTCTGTATTTATCTGTTTTAGAATATTGTTTGAGATAGAAGTGCTATGGTTCAGTTTGCTAAAGCACATGAGACATGCCAGAGTTAGCAAAATGAATCAAGTCCAATAAAGGCATGTTCACGTTCATTTACAAAAATACTTAGAAGATCGTTATGAGTTTGGTGGCTTCTAGTAAATATGTGTGGTATCCACATGTAATTTGGATGGAGGCTTTGAAAACCTGAGATAGCATGCCATTACATATGCTAGTTTCCTAAAAGACTTTTTTTTTTTATAATTTCATATTTTGCTGTCTCACCTGATTTAATTTTTATGCATTAATATCTTCTTATCTACCATTTGCTTGTCTTATTTTTTAAAAAAATGTTCAGTATCTTTAAGTACTTCATCTTTCAGTTAGATAATTTTGCATGTAATTATGGGGAAAATGGAAAACTTTTCAGATTATCATGAATGATACGGAAAATCACGAACACTTTGTACCTAATTAGGAACTTAGGGGTTTAATGAATTTTAATGTGAGCTACATAGAAGATGGATTTCCAATATGTACCCATTACATTATAGATATTAACACATATTTTATAAATAAAACATGTAGGCACATACTCATCTCACGTCTAGAACACTGAATTTTTGTTATAGAAAAATTGTTGTAGGTCTGAATTTTCATTTTGTTTTTAAGCTAAAGTAAGTTTTTTAAAAAGGATTTTATTTGTATCAATTGTGTCACAACTTAGCCTGTAAATAGCCATAATATTTCATGTTAAGATGGTTTGGCATGGTCAGAGTGTCTGTCAGTTTTTCCAACTGTTTCAGCCCCGTCTCTTGTTTTGTTTTTTGTGCATTGTCGTAGGTTATAAGAGAAATAAAGGACTTGTTTTCCTTACAAACCCAGTCAGGAATTTTGCCACTGCCTGTTCAAACTTAATGGCCCAGATTAAACACTTGTGACAAAGGAGCTATGGGAGTGAATGATGGATCTGTAGTATCTCTAATGTTAACCTCTAACTAGCTCTCATTATTCATCTTTGAAATTTCCATTTCCTTTTTCTATCAAAATCAGTTCAGTTGGAATAAATTGATACTCTTGCACGTCCTATGATATCTTCTGAGTGTAGTGTTGGTCTCTTAATGATACTGTTAATAATTTTTTCATGTTCTTTTCTCTCTTTTCTTTTAGTCTCGACCTATTCCTTCCCACCTTACTTCAGCAGTTGCTGAGAGTATCTTGGCCTCAGCCTGTGAAAGCGAGAGTAGAAATGCTGCCAAGAGGATGCGCCTGGACAGACAGCAGGTACTGAGGAATCTTGTGTGCTGGCGACTCTCAGCTGTTGCAAATATGGTCAAGTTAATCTGATTCATGAGGAAGAGCAAAATCTCTGGAATGGATTTGAAGTCCACAGAGAGATTGCTTTTCTTTGTGTGATGTGAGGTGAAACTTGAAAATACATCTCTGTGAGACCAGTGGAGATCAATGACAAAATTTTTCTCTGATGAAAAATGGACAGTTGTAAAATGAATGAGCTATAATTCTTTTTAGTATCCAATTTGAAATCTAGTGACTTATTTAAATAAGAGGCTCTAACTGATCACTTACAATAATTTCATAAATTTATCTGATCTTTTATGATAGTGACCTGATTGTGCTCTTTTTAAATGGAAGTGAACATCTCTTTAATTTCCTCTGGTCCACTGCCAAATTTCAATAGGTTATGCTGGGAATACAGAAAACACAATATAATCTTGAAGACTAGAAAGTCATAAAATGGGGTATAAAATAATTAAAAACTACATCCTGGGCTTACATTCTCATTAACAAATCATTTACTGTATAACCATTAAGTATCATCTATCTATATCTTTTTTCTAAGGCTATATATTCATGTAGGAGAGAGATGTATTTTTTGTGCATTGTTCATTGATGTTTTGCTCAGTTTTTCTCTTGGTTTATCTGCATCTGTCTGTCTCCCCTTCTCATGTCTGGAATGTCTTTCTTTCTCTGTTTCCCTTTTCTCCCTAGCCCTCTTTCTTAATCATCAATAATAAAGACTAAATTATAATATATAAGTTTAAGTGCTATGTATAAAATATTCTGTATTCTGACTTTTAAATTATTTTTACAACAAATGATCTGGGAGTTTCATATTTCTCATTGAGGCTGGGATAAGGAGACTGAATTGTCAGCCCAATTTTGTTTTGCCTGTGAGCCAATGAGTTTCAAAGAAAATAGAAAAAAAAAATTTCCATTCCAGACTTAATATTTTAAAATGTTTTAGAATGATATTATTTTAATTGTATGTGTTTATACTTAATATGGCTTGTACCAGTACTTCTAAGCAATGCAAAAGATGAAGGCTTTAGTTAAATTTAAAATGGGGTATTAGCCTCATATGATAAAATATATATATATATATATATAAATGCTGATTTGGAATTTACTATTCATTCTTTGCCAAACACATTTATTCACATATACATATCCGCAGTAGAGATTTTGTCATGATTATATCTCTAAAATTTATCTTGCTTAAAATAAATTATAGCCCAATATACAATATCCAGTTTAGCATAGTGATTAAGATCGTACATTCTGGAGTTAAATACAACTGATTTTGATTCTCAGCTGTACTCTTATTCCCTGAGTGATCTTCATCAAATTATTCCTATTTTCTGTGTTTCAGTTTGCTCATATGTAAAATAACAGTAAAGTACTATTCTTAATAGGGGTGTGTGAGAACCCTGAATGTTAGATTTATGTTAGGTACTTAGCAATTTGCCTGGCATATGGCAAGCATCAAAAATTTCAGCCTAGGAAAGGTTATTTTAATTGATGTTCTAGCTTTTCTGTCATTGCATTGGTATCAATAAAACTATAAAGAAGCATTAATAGTATAATAGGAGTTTTCTGAAGTCAGCCTAAGTCTATTTGAGTAAAGATTATTCTAGAAATCAGAGTGGTAGCATGCTGGGATTGAAAGGATTCTCCTCGTTGTCAGTGTGCACGTGCCTCACCAGTCTGCACTCTAGACTCTGCCTGAAAGGTGTGTGTGTATGCACGTGTTCAGTCATGTCCGACTCTTCCTGACCTCATGGACAGTCTCCTATGCCCATGAACTCTTCCCAGGCAGAATACTGGAGGGGTTTCCTCCTCCAGGGGATCTTCCTGATCCAGGGATGGAACCTATGTTTCTTGTGTCTCTTACATTGGCAGGCAGATTCTTTACCACTGGGTCACCTGGGAAGCCCTCCCTGAATCATGTATGGAGTATCAATCATATATGCAGGCATTATAAAAATTAGATGACTGATTCACATTATGTACTGCCTGTGATATCCTTTTACAATATCCCAAAAGCCTGATCATCCACCAATATTTGGCCAAATCACTTAACCCCTGTTGGCCTAATCTATAAAATAAAGAGTACACATATAAAACTATTTCTCTTTACTATGAATTCTGTAGATTTCACTTGGCATGTAGCACTAAGGCTTCAATCAAATGGATTCTGTATTTTTATCAAAGCATAGAGATGTGGTGGAGGAGGCTCTCTTAATTGGGTCTAAACACTCTTTGCCTAAGTAGAGACAACCAAAGTTCTTTTGGGTGTTGGCAATGACATCATACTTTTTTAGGCATGTTCTTAACCTAACTCACAATTCTTAGAATTTGCCAGTGACTCAGAAATTCTTCATTGTGCCCCTGGCTTTCTGTGGGTGTTTGAAAGTTCAAACATGAGACAATTAAAATCTAAATCCTGTTCATCCACACATATGACTACTTGTTGCCTCTGGTTAGCCATGCATAGAGCTGTAATTATATGTGTCCTTCAGAGTTTATGAAACTTGATAAATTAATTGGCCTTTATAAAGCTCTTTGAGCTATGAACATGAAAGGTACTATGGATGTGTTAAATACTTTTTTCATATGTCCACCTTGCCCCAGGATCCAGTGTGTGTATGCAGGGGGAGCCTCAAGCCTGAAGCAAGCCAGTGGCAAGGGCAGGAGCCTGCTGCCTTGTCAGCAGTCAGATAGCACAGGGCTAAGGTCAGTCCCCAGTGTATTACAGAATATGGTCAGCATTTATTTTCTTTTAACATGAAAATCTGGTATTTCTATGTTACCTAGGAAATCCTTCCTCACCTTGGCAATTCAAAAAAATAGGCAGAGTCAGACTTCACCTGTCTAATTCAATGCCACAGCTCAAATTAAAAGATTGTCTTTTTTCTGTGTTATTTATATATTATTTGACTGTGTGTGTGTGCACTAAGTTGCTTCTGTCATGTCTGACTCATTGCAACCCTATGGACCATATCCCACCAGGCTCCTCTGTCCAGGAAATAACACTGGAGTGGGTTGCCATGCCCTCCTCCAGGGGATCTTCCTGACCGAGGGATCAAACCTGCATCTTTTACATCTCCTGCATTGGCAGGTGGGTTCTTTACCACTAGCGCCACCTGGGAAGCCCATTATTTCACTACCATTTCCTTAAAAACAAATCCATCTCAGTATTTTCAGTTACACTTCATCTCACCAGAGAGACAGAGGCATAAAGTGAGAGAGATTAGAACCAGCCACTTGTTGGTCATTTATCTCCCATCTGTGTGTACTTTACTCTTTTTGAAGGATGCTGCTGCTGCTAAGTCACTTCAGTCGTGTCTGACTCTGTGCGACCCCATAAATGGCAGCCCACCAGGTTCCTCTGTCCCTGGGATTCTCCAGGCAAGAACACTGGAGTGGGTTGCCATTTCCTTCTCCAATGCATGAAAGTGAAAAGTGAAAGTGAAGTCGCTCAGTCGTGTCCGACTGTTAGCGACCCGATGGACTGCAGCCTACCAGGCTCCTCCGTCCATGGGATTTTCCAGGCAAGAGTACTGGAGTGGGGTGCCTTTGCCTTCTCTGTTTGAAGGATGACATATATTTTATTCCTAGGCTTATTGAAATCTCAAGTTATTGTGTGAGGGTCCCCTTGTTTCTTATCCCTGTTTAGTTCTTTCAGTTAAACTGTAGTTTTATAGAAAGAATACAGAAAACCAATGGTCAAGGGCCTCCTTGGAAGATCCAGCCCTCATGAAGGGCAACGCAGCATGAGTATTGGGTGACAGTTTTCGTGGTGACTGGGACAGATAGGAAATCAATGGTAGACTGTGATGTGACACCTTTGACTCTATTGGAAAGAACACTCTAGGGGAAAAGGGAAAATGACACGTTAGCTGCTTGTGACATAAAAGGTGAGACAGCAGGGGAAAAAATACTGAAAACTGATGTACTTCTGAGTCATGTATTACAAAACAGAAAGTCCTTGTTAGTAAACCAGCAGGAAACCATTGGTCGAAGACCTAAAAATATTTAGTAAGCCTGTAGTTCCTGCTGCTCTGTTCTCTATAGCGCTGGTGAATGTGACTTGTTACATCTTCATGATTTTTCCTTTGTTAGGGTACCAATGAGTGAGCATGTTATTAAAAGAAACGTAGGTAGTTGTAGCCCTCAAGGTAGAAGATTCGGCCACATAAGCGTGGTGGCAATGTTTCATTTTGTTGTGAGTGTATTTGGGGAATATCTGAAACAACAGATTGAAGACAGTTTCTGAGACAGGCAGGTCTCCTTTCATGTTTCCTTCTGCATGTCCTTTTGATAACATTTACAAAATTCTACAAATGCATAATTGAAAGTCATATTTTTCAACAGACTTTTATGCTTTAATGTAGACATTGTGATAGTAACTGAGATAGAGCTTGAAACCTGTTTCTGTGGTTTCAAGCTTCCAGCCCACATTCTCCTATCCCTACTCTGTCATCCTCAGCTTTTAATCAACTTCTAGCATTTATCTTTATTATATACAGCATTTTGGAGAAAGAAAACTGTATCTTTGAGTGTTCCAACATGTTTCAGCATGCCCCTTTCATCCAAAGGAGAATATATACTATGTAAGACAAACAAAGTACCACCTACAGTATAATAGTTACTTGAATATATTATATTTCCTCTATAACACAATGCAATTTTAAATAATTGAGATAAAATATACTTCCTAAGACATCTAACTGTAGTAGGTCTTATTTTCCTCATTAGTAATAATATTAAGAACAACAGAAATAGGAGGAATATACATGGGTGCAGCACTGTTTAAGGAGAGTTTTAAGCCTGTTTTATGTAACTGTCATGACTTTTCATGAAGGGGAGACACTGGGGCTTAGTATTCTTAGGTCGGAGCTGCTCAGGATAGATCCCCACTTGAATCCAACCTTTGTGCTTTCTAAAATTGTGCTAAAGGACCTCCCTGGAGGTCCAGTGGTTAGGATGTCACCTTCCAATGCAAGGGATGTGGGTTTGATCCCTGGTCAGTGAGCTAAGATCCCACATGCCTGGAGACCAAAAAACCAAAACATAAAACAGAAGCAGCTTTGTAACAGATTCAAGAAAGATTTTAAAAATGGTCCATATCAAAAAACCTTTTAAAAAATCATGTGTACAGTAGTAACATTAAAAAAAAAACTTTTCAGACTTGCAGGCTAATTTTTTGATAATTTAGGAAATAGAGAAATGTGTAGAGAAGAAATACAATTACTAGTAGTTCCACTCTTCAGTTTTAGAGTATGATTCTTTCTACTACTCTTTTTATGCAAAGCTCCCTGCTTTAAAAAGCAAAATAGTATCACACTGTATCCTTCCACTTAGTTTAATGTTATGAATATTTACTGTATCGCTATGATTGCAACCATGAAATTAAAAGATGCTTGCTCCTCGAAAGAAAAGCTTTGACAAACCTAGACAGCATATTAAAAAGCAGAAACATTACTTTGCCAACAGAGGTCCATCTAGTCAAACTTATGGTTTTTCCAGTAGTCATGTATGGATGTGAGAGTTGGACCATAAAGAAGGCTGAGCGCCAAAGAATCGATGCTTTTGAACTGTGGTGTTGGAGAAATCTCTTGAGAGTCCCTTGGACTGCAAGGAGATCAAACCAATCAATCCTAAAGGAAATCAATCCTAAATATTCATTGGAATTACTGATGCTGAAGCTGAAGCTAGAATCCTTTGGCCATCTTATGTGAAGAGCCGACTCGTTAGAAAAGACCCTGATGAAAGTTTTAAGGCAGGAGGAGAAGGGGATAACAGAGTATGAGATGCCTGGATGGCATCACTGACTCAATGGACATGAGTTTGAGCAAGTTCTGTGGGAGATGGTGAAGGACAGGGAAGCCTGGTGTGCTGCAGTCCATGGGGTCACAAAGAGTCAGACATGACTGAGTGACTGAACAACAAATGTAAATTTATGGATTACTTTTTAAAGCCACTTAATACTCCATCATGTAGTGTTTCCTGAATTATTAAGTATTGATTTTATTATTTCTACCGTAATTTTCCTGTGAAAAGGATGTCTTGCCAATTATTTCTTCAGGATAAATTATGAGAATCGGATCAAAAGCTAGCAAGGTTTTTAAAACTCTTCATAAACATACAGTCCATGCATGCCCTTAATTTCTACCTTATTCTTATAAAAATAAGTATTTTTGCTTGTTTTATAACCATACGCCTATTAAAAGCTTGTTTTAACTTCTAACAATCTAGGAATCTTTGATTCTTTTCTGACTCATTTGTCTGTGCCCAGTCTTGGCTGTGGCATGAGGGACCTTTGATCTTCAGTGCTACATGCAGGATCTTTACAAGCATCAATCTTTTCCACATGTGGCATGTGGAATCTAGTTTGCTGATCAGGGATTGAACCCAGGCCCCCTGCATTGAGAGCATGGGGTCTTATCCACTGGACCCCCAGGAAAGTCCCTGGGAATCTTTGATTCTTAATCAATGATTCCTAAACCTTTCAAACATAGCATGTCATTTTTACAATTAATGCCTTGACATGCCCCCCACTTTTAGATCCTGAAATGTAATTTATAGTTAATATAAACTACCTGATGCGAAGAACTGACTCATTTGAAAAAACCCTGATGCTGGGCAAGATTGAGGGCAGGAGGAGAAGGGGACAACAAAAGATGAGATGGTTGGATGGCATCACCAACTCAATGGACATCAGTTTGGGTTAACTCTAAGAGCTGGTGATGGACAGGGAGGCCTGGCATGCTGCAGTCCATGGGGTCACAAAGAGTCGGACACGACTGAGCGACTGAACTGAACTGAAACTGTCTATGCTCACAATTTAAATATATGTTCATAACATCTTGATCTTAATGTGTAAATGTGTTATTTGTTTAACTAGTAATACAAAATCTAACAGGCTTCACAGGTAGCACTAGTGGTAAAGAACCTGCCTGACAATGAAGGAGATGTAAAAAATGTGGGTTCGATCCCTGGGTCAGGAAGATCCTGGAGGAGGGCACGGCAATCCATTCCAGTATTCTTGCCTGGAGAATCCCATGGTCTAAGGAGCGTGGCAGGCCATAGTCCATAGGGTCGCAAAGAGTCAAACAGGACTAAAGCAACTTAACACACAAACACACTTATATATATATATATAATCTAACAACGTGTGCTTTGGTGTGGAAACGTGAGGATTCCACATCACTAGAAGACACAATGAGCTTTCCAGGTGGCTCATACACTAAAGAATCTACCTGCAATGCATGAGACCCTGGGTCAGAGAAGATATCCTAGCGAAGGGAATGGCTACCCACTCCAGTATTCTTCCCTGGAGAATCCCATGGAGCCTGGAGGGCTATCATCCGTGGGGTTGCAAACAGTCACACACAAGAAGATACAATAAAGTCATCAGCTGCTTCTACCTGTCCCTCAAACCAGTGAGGAAAAAGCAGCTACACCTGTCCTTTGATACATGTGTGTCGTGGATACTCAGAGCACTTTATGACATGAATTTTCCAAACATTGTAAAACTATTGATAAAGTTCCAAACAAACTATAGCACAATACTCCTTTGATTTACATGGTAGTGTATTCCTGAAACAATTCAAGGTGTATTTTAAAGCATGCACAAAAGCATTTGTATGCCTAAAATGAAATTAAACTTTAGGCTCAGGAAATCCCATTCAGGTCTCACCTGCAAACAGCAGGACTTTTTGAAACTCATGTGGGAACAGAGACAGTCAGTTCTCAGTCATTTGAGACTGCCGAGAGCATGTCAGAACTTCCTGTAAGCTTGTCCGCCCACTTCCTGTATCACCTAATGTGTGTTTTCCATATGTCCCCTAGGGGTGGTAATACTCTTTGAGAAGTACTGCTATGCATAGACTAGTCTAGGATTTGAATACAGGAATGAGAATAATAAATTCTCAGATCTATTCCTTGATAACAAACTTGTAACTCAGTTACTCCCATTTTGAAGAGACTGGCCTTGAGGTTCAAAACCCACAATTTTCCATAGATTTGCACTCATTATATCAAATGAATTCTCCCTCCATCTTTTTCTACCTTCTGTCTACTTTTTGGTTTTAAAATTCACCCAAGTCTGAAAGTAAAAATTGCATGCTTTAAGATAAAAAATAACTTAACCAGACCCTTTAGTTTAATTTTATTTCTTTGCAAGAAGGAAGTAATTGTCAATGGCCATAGCAATTATGCCCCTAGTCAAAAAGCTAAGCCACATATGGTTTCTAATTCCAGTTGTATTCTTAAAGTGTAATTCCATTTTGTATTCATCATTCAACTATGTTCGATATCTCCTGAGATTGCAGTTACATCCTTTTCTAATTTGGAAGTCACCATCAATTAAATTATCATGTTTAACATTTACAGTAGGGAAACCACGACATCCAACAGTTTGCTACAAATAGAGCCACAAAAAGACAAGGCTCAATAATCTTCAAGTATGCGTGTTTTCATCAGTTTCAACCATGCATAAATATGCTCTTTGCACAGTCGCCACTGGAGGATGTGACTAGGTGTATCCCGAAGCATCTGTTCACTCTCTACTCACATGGCCTGGAGGGTTTAGTAAATAATCATTGCAAAGCAAAGGAGGTCTTTGCTATGTGGGAAATCGCTAACACAAGTGGATAGACATCGAACCATGACCTTAAATTCACCAGCACGTGAATTTGTCATGGTGGACAAATTAGTAAATCCATCCAGAGGACTTGGAGACACTCTCACTACCGCAAACCAACCATCATACCTTGGCCCAGAGAACAAAGTCTGGGAATGGTTATAATCACATTTTAAAACAATTAAAATAAGAAAATATTATACATTTCCATTTTTATATTTTTGTAAACATAGAAATTTTATAAACATAAAAACTAAGGAAAATTAAATATATATACCAAATTTAAATGTTGACTGGGCTTCCCTTGTAGGTTAGTCGGTAAAGAATGTGCCTGCAGTGCAGGAGACCTAGGTTAAATCCCTAGGTCAGGAGGGATCCCCTAGAGAAGAAAAAGGCAACCTACTCCAGTATTCTTGCCTGGGGAGTCCTATGGTTAGAGGAGCCTGATAGGCTACAGTCCATGGGGTCGCAAGAGTTGGACACGACTTAGCAACTAAACCACCAGAATGTTGACTTCCCTGGTAGCTCAAAACAGTAAAGAAGCCGCCTGCAATGCAGGAGATCTGAGTTTGATCCCTGGGTCGGTAAGATCCCCTGGAGAAAGAAATGGTAACCCACCCCAATATTCTTGCCTGAAGAATCCCATGGACAGAGGAGCCTGGCAGGCTTCAGTCTGTAGGGTCACAAAGAGTCAGACACAACTGAAGCAGCTTAGCATGCACAGATATATAAAATATCACTTATAATTACAATTAATATTTACTATTCTCATTTAAAATTTGAGTTCTTTGTATACATTATTTGAGAAACAAGGTTAAAATAGTTTTACTAAAATTTTTATTTGCTCTGTAGGGAAGAATATTTGACCTGTCTTCTGTTGGTATAGAATATACCAAGATAACTGCTTTACAAATCCATACTCTTCCAGCATTAGATTAATAATGTAGATGGACTTCAAATGTGTTTTATTTCCAAATTGAGTTTTATAGGATAACTACATGGTAGAAGTTTTAAATTCTTCTTTTCCCAAGGTTTTTTAATTGTTCTAGGTCGTTCCTTAAATATTTCATGTACCTTTATCTGCCAAGAATATGATTAATACAAGAAAATTAGTGCTATGTAGCCCTGAAGTAGTTTATTTAGCAATTATTCCTTATATGGAAGACATTTTGCTTGGTACAGAGCCTACACAACAAGGATGGGGAACCTTTATTGAGGCTTTACCAGGTAGTAGGTTTATTTATACCATTTGCTACTGAACTGGTATTTTTACTCTCTCTTCGCAGCTTGATGAAGTATAACATTTTTCCTCTAAAAACTCACATTCTATTAAAGACAAGTGAAATCAGTATGGTAAATGAAATTATAAGGGTGTGATTAGATTGTTGTGAAAGCAAGAGGAGAGTGCTCCTAACTTTGCCAGGAGGGCTTCCCAGAGGAGGCGATATTTGAGCCAGAGCTTGAGAAATGAAAGAGATTTTGAGAGACAAAAAAGCTAAACGATGATGCTCCAGACACATGGAATATGAACGTTTCCTGAGTATTAAAAACAGTAACCTCCTGTGAGGGAAACTTGAGATTCTTGGGAAGACATAAGAGGAGAGAGTGTTAGGTTGAAGGTTAGATTGTGGACAGTTTAAATGCTCTGTTGAGTGTTGTTTGCTGACTCATGTCCATCTCTTTGTGACCCAATGCACTATAACCCTCCTGGCTCCTCTGTCCATAGGATTTCCCAGGCAGTACTGGAGTGAGTTGCCTTTTTTTTTTCTCCAGGGGGATCTTCTTGACACAGGGATCAAACCTGCATCTCCTACATTGGCAGGTAGATTCTCTACTGCTGAGCTACTGGGAAGCCCTCTATTAAGTTATTTGGATTTTAAATATATATCAAGATGAGTGGAAGGAGAGTGGAATGTCCGATTTTGGGGAAGCTTTGGAACCCTAGGGACAATGAAATGTATCTGTACCGGGGCAAAGGTGAGGCCCCAATTCAGCAATAATTCCTTTCTCTACCACCTACATTTCAGATTTACTATTTAAATGTGAAAATATTTAAATTTGAACTAATGCCAAAAAGTAATTTGAAGACAAATCTGCTATAGGGTGTTTCAAAGTTACAAATGAGTGATTTGGGAATACCTACTCTTCCAGGCTGCAGTGTTAGTTCAGCTAATGAGAAATCAGAGGTAAATGTTTTCCTATAGCTTCAACATGTGTAACTATACACATAGATTATTATTATTTCTATTGTAAAAATTTTCATCTTTTTTATGATGTCTCAAAAAACTAACATTATGATTTTCCTCAATGCCTTTTCATCTATTTTTTTTCTTAAATTGAGAGTAAGGTTACTTCTGTAAAAATTTTTTTCTTAGTGTATGTATTTTCCTTCTATAATCGTATATCAGTGTATATCTGAGTTATGATACACAGTGCATGATGCTTTTGGTCTCTCAGAAGAACTAAGAAGACTATTGATCAAATAGTTTCCCTTTTATACAGATGGGGAATCTGAATCTGAGAAGCTTTTAGGTAATATAAATGGAGTTTGGGGGGTTAGTGGATGCTGGAAACTGCCTTAATTTCTGATTTTTTTTTTTTTGTCTTCCTATTACTCAATCTGTTTTACTGTTTGGTTTTCTGGCTTCATTGAGCATTCTCCCACATTTTTATAGAAATTTTTTTTTTTTTTAGGTACATCTTTGGCTTCGGATGTTATTAATTTCAAGTAGATAAATATCAGGATATAAGTAGGTGGTTTGAATTCAGAGAGAGAAATTCATCAAAATATGTTGATACACTTTTCAGTGCCAAAGTCAGGGGAACATATGGTTTACTGGGTTCTCTGCAAAGACTGCATTTTTGTTAATATCATTTCTTTTAAAACCAGTTATTTTAGGCTTAGCAGATAAATGAAGAGTCTGACATACTTAGTTTATGCCAAATATATTCACTTTTATAATTTATTTCTCATAATTTGTTCATTCCTTGTCTTGTCTTTTCTCTTTAATCTAACCACTTTAAAACCCATTAGTTACTCTGAAACAATAATGTTATGTGTATTAGGGAGATTTAGCGATAGTCACAAATTTATTATGAAATTAGACAATGTAATAGCTTGACACATTGGGCTGTGCTTCCTAAAGAGATGTATGACGTCTGGCATGACTCAGTTGGTAAATACCATGAGCCCAGTGGCCTCAAGAAATATATATTGGCCTCTCAGTTACTATATTGGCCTCTCAGTTACTATGGAGAAGGCATTGGCACCCCACTCCAGTACTCTTGCCTGGAAAATCCCATGGACGGAGGAGCCTGATGGGCTGCAGTTCATGGGGTCGTGAAGATTCAGACACCACTGAGCGACTTCCCTTTCACTTTTCACTTTCATGCTTTAGAGAAGGAAATGGCAACCCACTCCAGTGTTCTTGTCTGGAGAATCCCAGGGACAGCAGAGCCTGGTGGGCTGCCATCTATGGGTCGCACAGAGTCGGACACGACTGAAGCGACTTAGCAGCAGCAGTAGCAGCTCAGTCACTAGCACTCTGCAGGGCTTCTGCAGAGCTGGGAATTCTAGATAGCTGTGCATTAGCCTTTATTAAAAATGACTTTACTTTCATTGGTAGTAGAAATATTCCTAGCCTCTCAGTGCATCTTTATTTCATGCCTTAAAATCTTTGGATCAAAACTTTTAAAGACGGACTTAGTTATGAATATTTACTAGGGATTGGGTGGTGCTGACATCAGAGCTTCAGATACTGACATGGGTACCACGGAGCAGGTGATGAAATCGGTGATCTTGTGCAGTCTGCCCTAGAGAAAACTCCCTGCAGCAGCTCAACTCGCTTTATTGGTAATTTGCCTCTTTCTCATAATGGTGGAGGTAGTTCTGACTTTCTGAGAACCTTGGTAGCAAAACTGATCTTTAACTATTAACCTTGCTGAAATGGATTCATCTCTTATAAAAATCTCTCATCCTCAGGAAGAAGGCCCCATCTTTCCTGTGCTGTCTGTTCTTTGCCTTGTCCAGAAATACTGTTTTTTCCTTCAACAATCCAATGGCTTCTCAGTGTCTACAGAGCAGTCTGTATTTGCCCTTATTTATACCTGGTTAAAAGAATATGTATAACTTATACCCTGTTAAAGATCCTGATGCTGGGAAAGATTGAAGGCAAAAGGAGAAGGGGACAGCAGAGGAGGAGATGGTTAGATAGCATCACTGACTCAATGGATATGAATTTGAGCAAACTCCAGGAGATAGTGAAGGACAGAGGAGCCTGGCATGCTACAGTCACAAAGAATCGGACATGATTTAGCAACTGAACAACAAAAGAATATAAGGAAAACTACCTGTGACTCTTTAGGGGTTTATGCAAAGCTATTTTCTACGAGTTCTTACCTGCACTTATTCATCAAGAAGAAAATGATACTTGTATATATCAAAAATCCAGTCACATTTGTTTTTAAGCTTCCTTTAACATTTTGCCTTGAACACAAGCAAGATCAAAGTAGCATTTCTAATGAAAGAATTAAGTTGAAAGTCCAGTGAGATGCCTGCATCAAGATCAAACTTCTCACTAAATCACTTCTCTGGTAATATTGCATGTTATTTCTTCTTGGTTTTGGTGCTAGTTCTGTTATTTAAGAAAACACAATAGTGCATTCTGGACTTGGTATATAGGAGCCCTCAGGGGGCTCCGGCATCTGGCAGAAACCTTTGCTATTTTCCTCCTTGAGGTTTGAGACTAGCCTCCTATTCCCAAATCCACTATGTAAATGTGAGGTTTAATGGAAGTCAAGGTTCCGAGTTCTGAAAAAGAGATCAGAGAGCAAAAGTATCAATACAAAAGAGGTCAAATGTGTAATGGTGAACTTAAGTTACAAAGTAGGTAGATGTAGAAGTCTATCTGAATCCCAAAGGCATCAGGATCCCCATCAATAAACAGCAGTTAAAGTAAAGCTGTCTACTATGTGCCAATATCCTTCTGGTTGGTTATTTTTGCTACATGCTTGCTTTCGGGTAGGGGGGACCTGAGAAATTTAGAGGAAGCATGTAACCTTTGATTCAGGCCTTTGGAAAAAACATTCTGTAGACACTGATGCAGTGACCTGTTTTAACCAGGTATGTGGACGGACACACAAAGTTGCTATACTTGGGGATTACTAATATATACGTAACATTACAAAAGAATAGCTTATTTAAAAAATTTAAATTATCATTTTTATTATAGGAAATATGGGACTCAAAAATCATTAGAGCTTCTGAGATACTCACAGGCCACTTCGTTCAGTTACTTACTTTATAAAAGAAAAGGGCCTGGAAACATTCATTTTTAGTTTAGATTTTCCTTCCTTACTTACACCCTCCCACCTCCCTTTCTTCAGTGACTTTTTTTTTTCATATTTCACTAGAAACAGAGTTTTCTTTAAAAAGAAGGAAAAGACTAGTACAGTATGAAGAATTTAGCTTTCTTTGTTTTTTTCCATTTTATTTTATTTATTTATTTTTTTAATTTTATTTTTAAACTTTACATAATTGTATTAGTTTTGCCAGATATCAAAATGAATCCGCCACAGGTATACATGTGTTCCCCATCCTGAACCCTCCTCCCTCCTCCCTCCCCATACCATCCCTCTGGGTCGTCCCAGTGCACTAGCCCCAAGCATCCAGTATCGTGCATCGAACCTGGACTGGCATCTCGTTTCATACATGATATTTTACATGTTTCAATGCCATTCTCCCAAATCTTCCCACCCTCTCCCTCTCCCAGAGAGTCCATAAGCCTGTTCTATACATCAGTGTCTCTTTTGCTGTCTCGTACACAGGGTTATCGTTACCATCTTTCTAAATTCCATATATATGTGTTAGTATACTGTATTGGTGTTTTTCCTTCTGGCTTACTTCACTCTGTATAATAGGCTCCAGTTTCATCCACCTCATTAGAACTGATTCAAATGTATTCTTTTTAATGGCTGAGTAATACTCCATTGTGTATATGTACCATAGCTTTCTTATCCATTCATCTGCTGATGGACATCTAGGTTGCTTCCATGTCCTGGCTATTATAAACAGTGCTGCGATGAACATTGGGGTACATGTGTCTCTTTCCCCAGCAGTGGGGTTGCTGGATCATAAGGCAGTTCTATTTCCAGTTTTTTAAGGAATCTCCACACTGTTCTCCATAGTGGCTGTACTAGTATGAAGAATTTAGCTTTCTTTTGATTTCAGAGTAATGTTCTGAGCAATGAAAATCAGAATGCTTCATAAATTTCAAATCTTAAGGCCATCCTTACTATTTACTTACTATGTAAAGTCTGCATCCTTACTATCCTTATTCAGGACTAAAAATCACACGAAGAGGACATGCAGTGCCTCCTTGTTCCTGTTTTGTTTCTATAGAGAGGACATTTAGGGGCTTTAGAAATGTGTGAATGTGGAGCCGCACCTTTAGTGCTCCGAGCACACCCTCTTCCCACCAGTACGTCTTTGCCCAGGCAGTCTGTCAACTCCAGTTCCACTCCTGTGTTTATTTGCACACCCCCGTCTCAAGGTGCACCTGCTTTAGAAGCAGCTCCTGCATCAGCTCTCAGCCCACAAAGCTAAATCCCCTTCCTGGTTCTCTAGGTAGCAAGGACTATCAGCACAGCATATTTTAGGACTTGATTATATTCCCAGGTAACATTGTAATGGCCTCCAGGTGTCTTTAGGAATATCAGCTTTATAATATTTCGTCACTCTGTGGGATTAAAGCAGTTTTGGCTTTCATCATTCTGAGCCCCAAAGATACCTAGTCATATCCTGGGGAAAGGATAAGCAGTAAATAAAACATCCACTCGTGGCTTGATGTAGCATAGCAGAACGTTCAGTTTTAGGGAAGGAAAGAGCCTTTTAATGAGATGCCTGCCAACACAACAGGAAATGTTCAAGCCTGAGAACGGTAATATGTGGCCAAATAGAGCAGGCATCATTGGAATTAATACTGTAATTTAAAATGTCGCCTGACAGCTTGGTAAATACAGTTTTAACACCAAATGGGGAGGCTGGGGAGAGGATGTCTCAGTTCTTTGAGCACTATTGCTTTCCACTGTTCAGTGAGGAAAAGAAGGCAGCTATTAGGTCCCTGACAAAGCAATTATACAGACAGAGACACTGGGAGTTGACCTGACATTTGCCCTTGGGTAGTTGTCATAGCAGCAGGCTGAATAGAGCAGCATGATACAATTGCTACTGCAGGCTTGGAGGAAGTTCCGCCCTAAATGCAGCACATTTGAACATTAATATACACACGTGTGTATTAATCGTTCCCTAATGGTGTCCATCACTGTCCTTTGCTCAGCACTTACCTGATTTTAAGTACTCATTTAGGAAGAAGTCCATGTTTAAAGGTAAACTACATGCCTTCACAAGATCTGCAGTGATGTATCCAGGGTATTGTTCCTCAGGGAGAAGTTATTTTAAACAGTGTTGCTAACAAAAGAAAGGTTTAGATGCTGTAAACTGGATGTAGCTTTTTTTTTTTAAGCTATGTATGCTGTGTCTATTCTCTTCAAATAAGTTTTGTCCTTATTTACTCTTTGCTTATTCCCAAATGTATGCAGGCACCTCTAGATCTGTGTCTGATATGCAAAAGATAGCTATTTAAAGTTATCTATAGAAAGATGTGTGTACAGGTAAATATTTATGTCCACATGAAGGAGAAGGTATTTGTCAATATATTAAGAAAGACTTTGAGGATAGTACTGGAGTACTCATTTGAGTTTTTAAAGTTGCTTTCAGTTTCATAGGCTAAATTTGGTTTTAATGTAGACAGGTTCTCCCAAAACTGAAGTCTTAATAGCAACATTAAATTACATATCATTATATAGTCATATTTTATAAGCAGTTATAATTATTAATGCATGCATAGTCGCTAAACACTCAAACTAACTGCATAATTTTTTAACAAAAAATGCGACTCTGTTCCAGAGTTAAATAAAATACATGATCTTCTGCCTAAAACAAAAAGAATAAAAATCTTAATATTCTGTATGATCAGCAGAGAACCTGTATATTCTAAATCACGACCTTATGGAATTATGGAATAAGCATCAGGAAAGGCTCATAAAAGATTAGTATACCCCTGTGCAGTAGGGTGTGTTAGTTCTTGCCCTCAATCAATATGTATTTCTAACTTTAGGAGAAGTTTTAAAACTGAATTTTTAATTCATTTCTTTTGAGCTGATGAAAATAGAAAGAATGCTACTGACAAAAGTAGAAATATAATCTGACTAATAATAATATATTTTTGCTGAAAGTTTAAGGAAAATTAATGTGATATATTGAGTTACAGTAATTTCAAACCAGCATTTCAGAAATTACAAAAGTATGCATATACAATAATCTGAATACATGATAGCCTAAATATAAGATATCCAGTTAAATTGAATTTTGTCTTTGTTATGACTCAGGTTGGAAATTAGGGGAGTTTTCCAGAAAGACTGGAAGCACAATTTGCCTGGACATGAGAATATGTAAATATCAAAGTTTAGTGTATTATAACGAACTTATTTTTAAGAATATATTTTAAAACATAAAGGATGTTCACATAAATGACACGAAAATTGAGGGTATGTCCAATCTAATCTAAATCCATATATTATATGTTAAGGAAGATGCTCTTCTATATTATTCCCTAAGAATACATAAAGGAGCATTTGTCTGCTGTCTCAAGCCATTGAGATAGAGTTGTCTGACTATCTCTGTATTGTGATCTGCAGCCACAAGAATGAGGGTTAAACAGGAAAGTGTCCAATGAGTACATGTTTAGAAATAAGGAAACCTGACTGGCTTTTCTTCTCAGAAATAACTTGAATTAGGGATTTCCAAATCATTTCATTCATTAAGTAAGCAGTGAAGTTAGTGTTAGTTGCTTAGTTGTGTCTAACTATTTGCAATCCCACAAACTGTAGACCACCAGGCTCCTCTGTCCATGGGATTCTCCAGGCAAGAATACTGGAGTAGATTACCATTCCCTTCTCCAGAGGATCTTTACAACCCAGAGATAGAACCTGAGTCTCCTGTATTGCAGGCAGATTCTTTATCGTTTGAGCTACAGTGAAGACCTTAAGCAGTGAAACACTGGGCCAAAATCTTTTTTTAACTTTAGAAGTGATCCAGGAGAGCGTGATCTGGCATTTGATGACCACTGAAAGTAATTGAAGGAAAGCAGTGCCAAGATTTGGAACACATAGGACTCTCTTACTGGAAAGTGTTACAGAAGTTAGTCAAAAATGGTTCAAGCAAAAGGGGATTTAGAAGCTTGGTTAGGTAACTAAAAATTCTAGCATTAGGCCAGTTCTATATGTGATTGATCGTCTTATAGATAAACAGGATCTCTCTCAGAGATCTCTTAACTCTACTTCATCTTTATTGCTTCTGTTCTCAGACAGTTTCTCCCTCATGGTAGCAATGTGGCTGCAGCAGCTCCAGCTTTCCATTGTCCTCACTGAATATGATTGAGCTACACATTCAACCTGGAAGCAACTGCTGAGGTCAAGAGAACAGACTAGGTTGCAAGCTCAATTTAGGATTCATGGATGTGGTCATCTATGTACAGTACATGAAATAAGAGTGGAAGAGGAAAATCAGATATACTTTACTAAAAGAGGGAGGGGAGAAGGTGAATGCTGAAAGGTCAGAGGAAAACAGTGTTTGCTCTAGTGGGCTGTATTAGTTTCCTAGGGATTCCATGACAAAGTACCACAAGCTTAGTGACTTGTTTTGTTGTTTAGTCGCTCAGTCGTATCTGACTCTTTGTGCCCCCCATGGACTGCAGCACACCAGGCTTCCCTGTCCTTCACTATCTCCTGGAGTCAATGATGCCATCCAAACATCTCATCCTTTGCCGCCCACTTCTCCTCCTTCCCTCAATCTTCCCCAGCATCAAGGTCTTTTCCAATGAGTTGTCTGTTCACATCAGGTAGCCAAAGTATTGAAGCTTCAGCTTTAGCATCAGTCCTTCCAATGAATATTCAGGGTTGATTTCCTTTAGGATTGACTAGTTTGATCTCTTTGCTGTCCAAAGGACTCACAGAGAGCTCAGTGGCTTAAAACAAGTGTTTTATCTCACAACTCTAGAGGCTAGAAGGCCAAATTAAGGCATTGGAAGGGCCGTGCTCTGTCCTAAGCCTCTTGGGGAGGATCCTGCCTTGCCTCTTCCAGCTTCTGGTAGCCTTAGGCATCCTTTCACTTCTAGCAGCCATCACTGCCTCCACTGTCACATGGCCATATTCCGTCTATGCCTACATCACTTCCATTCTTATAAGGATACCAGTTGTATTGGAATAGGGCCCACCCTAATTCCCTATGGTCTCATCTTAACTAGATTACATCTGCAAAGACCCTATTTGTAAATAAGGTCACATTTGTGGGTATTAGGGGTTAGAACTTCAGTATGTTTTTTTTTTTTTTTTTTTTAAATCTTCCAATTTTATTTTATTTTTAAACTTTACATAATTGTATTAGTTTTGCCAAATATCAAAATGAATCCGCCACAAGTATACATGTGTTCCCCATCCCGAACCCTCCTCCCTCCTCCCTCCCCATACCATCCCTCTGGGCCGTCCCAGTGCACCAGCCCCAAGCATCCAGCATCATGCATCGAACCTGGACTGGCAACTCGTTTCCTACATGATATTTTACATGTTTCATTGCCATTCTCCCAAATCTTCCCACCCTCTCCCTCTCCCACAGAGTCCATAAGACTGTTCTATACATCAGTGTCTCTTTTGCTGTCTCGTACACTGGGTTATTGTTAACATCTTTCTAAATTCCATATATATGCGTTAGAATACTGTATTTATGTTTTTCCTTCTGGCTTACTTCACTCTGTATAATAGGCTCCAGTTTCATCCACCTCATTAGAACTGATTCAAAAGTATTCTTTTTAATGGCTGAGTAATACTCCATTGTGTATATGTACCACAGCTTTCTTATCCATTCATCTGCTGATGGACATCTAGGTTGCTTCCATGTCTTGGCTATTATAAACAGTGCTGCGATGAACATTGGGGTACACGTGTCTCTTTCCCTTCTGGTTTCCTCAGTGTGTATGCCCAGCAGTGGGGTTGCTGGATCATAAGGCAGTTCTATTTCCAGTTTTTTAAGGAATCTCCACACTGTTCTCCATAGTGGCTGTACTAGTTTGCATTCCCACCAACAGTGTAAGAGGGTTCCCTTTTCTCCACACCCTCTCCAGCATTTATTATTTGTAGACTTTTGGATCGCAGCCATTCTGACTGGTGTGAAATGGTACCTCATAGTGGTTTTGATTTGCATTTCTCTGATAATGAGTGATGTTGAGCATCTTTTCATGTGCTTGTTAGCCATCTGTATGTCTTTTTTGGAGAAACGTCTATTTAGTTCTTTGGCCCATTTTTTGATTGGGTCATTTATTTTTCTGGAGTTGAGCTGTAGGAGTTGCTTGTATATTTTTGAGATTAGTTGTTTGTCAGTTGCTTCATTTGCTATTATTTTCTCCCATTCTGAAGGCTGTCTTTTCACCTTGCTAATAGTTTCCTTTGATGTGCAGAAGCTTTTAAGGTTAATTAGGTCCCATTTGTTTATTTTTGCTTTTATTTCCAATATTCTGGGAGGTGCGTCATAGAGGATCCTGCTGTGATGTATGTCGGAGAGTGTTTTGCCTATGTTCTCCTCTAGGAGTTTTATAGTTTCTGGTCTTATGTTTAGATCTTTAATCCATTTTGAGTTTATTTTTGTGTATGGTGTTAGAAAGTGGTCCAGTTTCATTCTTTTACAAGTGGTTGACCAGATTTCCCAGCACCACTTGTTAAAGAGATTGTCTTTAATCCATTGTATATTCTTGCCTCCTTTGTCGAAGATAAGGTGTCCATATGTGCGTGGATTTATCTCTGGGCTTTCTATTTTATTCCATTGATCAATATTTCTGTCTTTGTGCCAGTACCATACTGTCTTGATAACTGTGGCTTTGTAGTAGAGCCTGAAGTCAGGTAGGTTGATTCCTCCAGTTCCATTCTTCTTTCTCAAGATCGCTTTGGCTATTCGAGGTTTTTTGTATTTCCATACAAATTGTGAAATTATTTGTTCTAGCTCTGTGAAGAATACTGTTGGTAGCTTGATAGGGATCGCGTTGAATCTATAAATTGCTTTGGGTAGTATACTCATTTTCACTATATTGATTCTTCCAATCCATGAACATGGTATATTTCTCCATCTATTAGTGTCCTCTTTGATTTCTTTCACCAGTGTTTTATAGTTTTCTATATATAGGTCTTTAGTTTCTTTAGGTAGATATATTCCTAAGTATTTTATTCTTTCTGTTTTTTGATGCCACAACTCAACTTGTAAAGTCTGCCCTCTGCCTTCCTTGCCAAATTCATGTCTTTCTCACTTGCAAAATACATTCATATTCTCCACTTCATCAGAAGTCTTAATACATGCCAGCATCAACTCTAAAATCTCATCTAAATATAATTAACTTAAAAAATCTCAAATCTTATAAATCATCTAAATCAAGTATGGACCATTCTGGAGCAAAATTCCTATCCATGTGTGGACCTGTGAAACCTAGAAAACAAGGCATATGCTCCCAAAATACAGTGACAGGAGAGGCACAGGATAAATATTCCCATTCCATAAGGGAGAAGTGGGAAGGAGACAAGGGGTCATAGGTCCCAAGCAAACCTAAAATTCAGCAGAGTCAAGTCTATTAGATTTCAAGGCATAAGAACAGACCCAATGAAGACATAGAATATAATGTGTACCTATAAATGCAAAATATATAACTATTTCAAATGCTATTTAAATGGAAAACTTTTATAAACTATCTGAGTTTTATTTTTAAAAAGATTTGAGGTAGAGAGAATATCTGTATTAATTTATTTGCTTTAAAAAAATTATATGAATTTTATCAGGAGACATGTATAATCTTTCTCTTTCTCTCTTGTATATAGTATAGAAAACCTCTTATACAAAATGAAATTTCATAGCAATGATAACATAGAAATGATAACATTTCTTCACATTGATAGATAACATTGATAGATACAGAGAATACAAATAATGGAAATATAATTTTTAAAAAAGAAGGTATATATTAGCCCTATTGACTATTGATATATACTTTGCTTTCATGAATGTGCCAAATATATATACTCCATTATATTGTCAAATAGAGTAAGTACTTTACACATCTCCACACTCACATAGTCACAAAATCTGTTCTTTATTAAAACATCTTAATATTTTATTTTTGGCTAAAAATATTACATATAAAATAGGAATATTATATAGATTTTAAATGTTTTTTTCTGCTTTAGAGAAAAAATTCTTATAGAACTCAGTGATTCATGCATATAAACTCTGTGTATATATGCCCTGATTGAGGCCATCTGTAATTAGACACCAAGAAGTACTTCTTAATAATGAGGAAACCATTTATTAATGAGCTGCTTCTTGTAAAGTACTATTCATTAGCTCTACAGTGCTGACCAAGCTTTAAATGTATGTATTCCTTTCTAAAATCAAATTAAAATTGACCTCTCTAAAACCAAACTGAAATTGCCCTCTTTTGTTTCCTTGTTTGAAAGTGAAAGTCGCTCAGTTGTGTCTGACTTTTTGCGACCCTATGGACTGCAGCTCATCAGGCTCCTCTGTCCATGGGATTCTCCAGGAAAGAATACTGGAGTGGGTTGCTATTCCCTTCTCCAGGGGATCTTCCTGACCCAGGGATCAAACCCCGGTCTCCTGCATTGCAGGCAGATTCTTTACCCTCTGAGCCACCAGGGAAGACTTTATTTAATGTATTGCTTTCCTGTGAATATGAAAGCACTGTATAAAATCAGAGACTTATTAATTATGGAGGTACCCACTGAAGGCAGATTCTGAAAAATATCTTTACACTGAAAGCAAGCACATTAACAGCCCAGCCCAGATGCACCCCTGTGCAAGGCTGAGGGGATAAACATCAGTGTTTGTTGTTGTTTAGTGACTAAGTCATGTCCAACTCTTTTGCAACTTGTTTTTGCGACTTTTTTTGTTGTTGTTGTAACCCATGACACTCATCTCTTCATTGGACTTCTCAGGCAAGAATACTGGAGTGGGTTGACCATTTTATTCGCCAGGGAATCTTCCCAACTCAGGCATCAAATCCACATCTCCTGCATTGGCAGAAATTCCTTCCCTTAATCCCTTCCTGAGCAACCCAATCAGGAGGAAGAAAGGGCCTGTGTCTCGGTCTTTGTAACCTAACAGGATCCCACATTTTTTGAATCTCAGATATGAAGTCAATATAGTAGATGCTTTTGTATCGAGTAACTCAGGAGCCTTTTTCATGAGACACAGATTAGGAACCCGGAGCTGGGCTATAGCTGTGGCCAGGGTCCAAGGCAAAGATGAATCACACTCAGTAGGTCTTATGAATATTTCCAGGAATAATTCGATTCCCCTGCATTGTAACATGTGACTTGCTTCAACAAGTCTGAAAAGCACTGCCCTGGTATTTTGAAGATAAATAAAAATGAATCATTCTTTCTCAGTACATAAAACCAGTATATTTCAAAAGTACATTGGAAAGCTGGGAGAATGCAAATGTGTTTTATTTGGCCTGAACATTGTTGTAAAATGTTTGCATCTGAATGCTTTTCAAGGGAACGTGTACTCTGGAATTTTCCCCTGCCCACATATCTTCCCATTGCCCCATAGACAAACCTCTTCACTCACATGTGTACTTTGCCTGGTCTCTAGAGACAGTTGAGTTTGATGCCTTGTAGTATATCAAAACTTTTGATTTACCCAGTATAAGCCAAGTCTTTTATTATCCAAACATATGTGCCAATATTTTTGCCTTAAACATTAAAGCTTTACTAATCCTTTGAGAAAAATATTTAGGATGAGGAATAAGATAAAGTAAGTCACCTACATACGAACAAGTTCCATGCAGAGAATGCGTTCACTAGTCTAATTTGTTCATTAGTCCAACAAATTTAGCCTAGGTACTCAAATAACACAGTTAGCCATCTATATAGAACTGTACTGTAATAGGTTTATAATACTTTTCACACAAATAATATACAAAAACAAACACAAAAAAATAAAGGAAACACTTTTAATCTTATAGTACAGTACCTTAAAAAGTACAGTCCAGTCCAACACCTGGCATAGAGGAACACGTTTGCATCTTTGAAAGTTTGCAGTGTAAGGTTTGTATGTAGGCGACATACTGTAGTCGTTGTATGTTTTATCTATTCCAACTTACCTGAATGCAAACATACTATCTCCTCCACATTTTTCTGTGGCAGTATAGAAACGTACATTTAAAGGACAGGAAACAGGAATAAGAAAGGTATTTAAATTTTACTCTTTATATTTTAGCTTGAACTAATATGTGGTTTCACCCTTGAGAGGACACTTGCTATTTTGGAAGCAATATGTGTATCAGTCAGAATCTGAGTATATAGATATACATCAGTCAGAATATACAAATATAAATCAAACTCAAGCTGCACAACAACAAGCTGAATTAAAAATTCTGCCCTTAACCAGATACTGAATTAAGGTTTATTTCCTTCTCAAAACCTAACTTTCTGTGTGACTTCCATGAATTACTTGAAATCAACAGCCTTGCTTGGCACAAAACATTTTGTTCAATTGCTCACTCGTGTCTGACTCTTTGCAACCCCATGGAATGCAGCACGCCAGGCCTCCCTGTCCTTCACTATCTCCCAGAGTTTGCTCAAACTCATGTTCATTGAGTCAGTGATGTCATCCAACCATCTCATCCTCTGTCATCCCCTTCTTCTCCTGCCCTCAATCTTTCCCAGCATCAGGGTCTTTTCCAATGAGTTGGCTCTTCACATCAGGTGAAAGGGAAATAATTGGATTTTTTTTTTTTTAACCCCTGGGCATTAGTGTCTCAGTTTTGGCTTTAAACTGAGTTGTTTGTTACTCCTGGCAAGTTCAGAGGGAAGATAAGCCTCTTGGTCTCCAAGTAGGTAGACACATTATTTATGTTTAGTCAGAGCAAAGATATGCTTAGTTTAAAAATGGGGCCAGGACCAGAGTCTCTAAACTAGAATTAGAAGACATTTATAAAGCAAACAAAAATAAATTTTTAAAAGTCACTTAAAATGAAGGATGCCTGACATTACAGATCCTGAAAGCCCACAGCTCATAAAACACTTTGAAGTATTAAAAAGAGTAAGTGAGCCCGTTAAGGAAAAGGCATTCTTCAATAAGTGACCCTAAATAGGCACACATCTTAGAACGAGGTCTTCATTTTTAAATTAGCTTTCTATAGAATTGAAGATGATCCCATTGTTTTTTGCTTTTTTTTCCTTTAGTGGTGGTGTTGCTAAACACCCTAACTACACAGCATTCTACTCGACAGTGCTCAAGAAGCTTTAGAAAGATTAATGCAACCTTACTTAGATGGACTCAGCAGGCAGACAGAACTGTATCTCTTTGTCCACCCAAACCACCAGGACAAAAAGGATGGAGGGCAGGACCCAGCACTTTACTGTGGCTCTGGATCAGCCTCTGGACAGGTGCTAGAATGTTCTTATATGCGGTTCACTGGTTTACACACAGCACTGTGTCCCATCGTTCCCTTTGCAAAAGCCCAGGAAAGGCAAGGGAAGAGTAAAGAAAATCATAGTTCATTTGTATAGTTTAGGGTCCTGGAAATTAAATGCCATTCATCACCTTGCTGATTTTGTACTGAAATTTAAAAAACTGTTTATCCAGCCTTCTGCATAGTGCTGGGTTAAAACAAACGGAGCAAATCCCATCAAAGAGAAGTTCTGAAGTGAAGATAAGGCTGGATTCATGGAGAAATATTCTGTGCAGTTTTATTATTTTTCACTTTGCATAAACACCCCTTCCTTAATAATTGAATGATGTTTGTACCTGAACCTATAGTTTAGGGCAGTTGGCAAAATTTAAAAGATTAAAATTAAGTTTGAATTTTTGCCTATTAAACATCTGAAGATATACCTAAAAATGGATACATTTAGTACTGGGCATGCCAAAAAAAAGTTAATATTTAGCAGCCATTATAGTAAGTAAGTATTCATCAGGTAAACAGATTAAAAATGGAATATTTTTATTTGAAAATTTCTCAATTCTATTGTCACAGTCTTTCCCATTAAGATAAATAAGCATCAGGGCTTCCCTGTTGGCTCAGATAGTATAAAGAATTTGCCTGGGTTCGATCACTGGGTCAGGAAGATCCCCTGGAGATGGGAATGGCCATCCACTCCAATATTCTTGCCTGGAGCATCCCATGGACAGAGGAACCTGGTGGGCTGCGGTCCATGGAGTCTCAAAGAGTCTGACACGACTGAGTGACTGACATACATTATTAAAATGATATAGCCATCTTTTTTGTCTACCTTTTGTGTCTTAAATACCTAACAAAATTAACATATTGTGGAACACTGAGTGGGTAAGAGCTATTTGGGCTACCAGTTTCCCTCTACCTTTTCTAGACACCCATAAAAGAGTTCCTAGCAGTGTCTGACAGAGTTAAGTCTGAAAATGATAAATCTTACGAGCAAACACATGTGTGTGTATGTTACTTAAATCATATATTACTTTTTGTCTTCTCTAGTTTAATACCTTCAGTTCCTCTAACTAAAGTGTTGAGATCTCCCGTTAACCTGTTTTTTCCTACCTGGATGTTGTTCGGCTTATGATGGTTCATAGCAGATCTCCTAGCAAGCCTTGACTGGCTCAGGCCTGAATGCCAGTTTAGCCTCCAAACTACAGTATTCCCACGTTCCCATGTTTAGATCTCAGTTCTGTACTTACCACTGTGTGAACTTGGACAAATCCCTAGGCAACCTCTGTGCCTCTGTCTTTTCAATCTATAAAATGAGGTTTAATCTTATCAAATTCATTGGGATGAGTGAATCAAGATAATATCACAGTCCATGAGCACAGTTCCTGGCATATAGTAAATGCCCAATCAGTATTACCTGATAATATAATATTTCTCTCATTTTTTAAAATTATCATCATTCCTTGTTGAAGGAATAATTAAATACCAGCAGCTCAGCATTCTAGGCATTATATACTTTTATCACTGAGGCCTATGATGGCACTAGATATCCCTGTCTACTTCATCTGTATATTAGGTCTCCTATTATGTATTCCTAATATTAATCACTCTCTCTTGTTAGACTTAACTCAATTATGATTAATTTTGAAGTGTTACCTGTTTCCCATACTAACCTGTAAGTTCAATAGAAGCAGATACCCAATCTGTATCAACTGCAGTGTCTTGCACATTGTATGCACTTCATAAATATTTTAACAAATGTTTTAGCTAATTATAACTGTACAGTTCTTGCAGAAGTGCTAATGTTACATTACTTCCTCACTTTGTTTGTATAGATCATGTTTTAGATTTAAGTGTAAGGCTATACATTTAGCCCTGTTAAATTAGCCTGCAGTGAAGTTGTTCATATCCTCCTGCTATTGACTTTACCCCTTGTTCAGGATTTTCCTTCCATCTTCACATCCTGCTCCTTGTTACCACCCAAATTGTTCAGTGTTTTATCAGCATACTTACGTGTCTCAGTTCAAACAGTGAATAGCATAAAGCTTAGGGCAAAACATGTGACAATGCCTTCTAAAGACCTTTCATCTTGTTGCACCAGTCCATTCATCAGTCTGGGATGTGGTCATTCTGTAAGATGTGAACCATTCACATGGTGCTGTCTTTTAGCAACTCCACTTTCTTTTGTCACCTGCTTTGTTCTGTTTAGAAAATCACCACAATCTACCTTTTGGTTAGTAGTTCTTTCATAAAGTAAGTGAGATAAGTTTAGCATGAGTTGTCTCTTCCCACTATTAACAAAGGTTTTAAATGAACTTATAAATTAAAGATGTTTAAAATTTAATGACACTGACATTATTATATAAACTGTTTTGTCTGCTTCCATATTTAAATTTCCTTTTTCTATCAAAGAGAACTTCAGATAGAGTTTGCCTTCTCACTTATGAAAACTGCTTTACAAGACAAGAATTTTAAATACAAAGATACACTTAATATATCTCTCTAAATCCTAAACATGTCGCATTACTTCCAAAAGTTTTCCTACCAGCAACCTAATACATATATTACAGCGTTAAAATGTGTCTTCTGACATAGAAAATTGAATCCTTTCCTTTATCTCTGCTGCTGCTGCTAAGTCGCCTCAATTGTGTCTGACTCTGTGCGACCCCATAAATGGAAGCCCACCAGGCTCCCCATCCCTGGGATTCTCCAGGCAAGAACACTGGAGTGGGTTGCCATTTCCTTTTCCAATGCATGAAAGTGAAAAGTGAAATCGAAGTCACTCAGTCATGTCCGACTCTTCACGACCCCATGGACTGCAGCCTACCAGGCTCCTCTGTCCTTGGGATTTTCCAGGCAAGAGTACTAGAGTGGGGTGCCATTGCCTTCTCCATCCTTTATCTCTACTTTCTTCCAAAACCCCACTAAAACAACTGCAAGTGAATATTAAAAATTTAAATCTGCATAGACTCAGGAAAGGGATGAGAAATTCATCAATTTTTTTTCCTTTTTATTGGGGTATAGTTTCAAAAACAGACAGCCTAGTTATTCACTCCACTAAGGAATCTAGAATTCTCCCAAAAATGGAGGAGTCAGAGAGGGAAAGAGATTCTGGCACTGAAATACCAGAAGCAAAGAATAGAAGAAAATGTTGAAGCAAAACAGTTCATAATCTCAGATTTAAAAAAATAAAAGGTATTTCCTTGAAATTAGAAGTGAATGCATAAAAAAGAACAATAAAATGCAACTCTTGGAATATAAAAAAATATACATGATTGTCAAAAAATATTTTAAGAATTGGAAAGCCTTTTAGGAAATTGCTCAGAAACATAAAAATTTAGGCAAATAATGGAAAATTAAATAGCTTTTTTTTTTTGAAAGATCAATTTAGGAGAGCCAACATCTGGATAATTAAAGAGAAAGTAGAAAGGAAGAAATTATCAAAAATAATTTTTCCACAAAAGTGAAGAACCTGCATTACTATGATGAAAAAGCCCATAAAGTTATCAGGACAGTAAATGCACTTATGTCAATCACATCATCATGAAAGTTTAAGAACATATGAGATAAAGAGACAAATTTGAACAGTCCAGAGAGGGAGGAAAAATAAATCATGCATAAATAATCAGAAAGCCAACAGATATTAACCAGAAAAACCATTCTCAACACTAAAACATATGGGAGCCAAACTTGTAAACTTCTGTAGAAAATTTTATATCCAGCCAAATTATCAATGAAGCATGAGGATAAACATAATTTTAAATACTTGAAGTCTATTTTATAAAGTGTAGCCTTTCTCAGAAGGTTATTGGAGAATATTCTCCAGTGGAACAAGAACATAACCCAAGGAAGAAGTTACTCCAAGGAGAGAAAATACAAAATAGGAGAGAAGAATATAATGGATGATGCTATATCCTGTAGCATCTCACAGGGCTAGGGAATCCTCTTTCCAGATTGGAATAAAGAGATAGAGAGTACAGGGGGGAATATGGGACTGATGAAACTCTTGATGGATAATATGGAAAATAGTCCAAGAAGTTTTATATTTGTGTTAGAGACTTCTGGAAAAAGTAGAAATAGTGTCTTGGAACTCAAACACCACACAAAAAAGAATTTTAACACTGAAGGAATAAAACTTCAGATACAAAAGTGTACTGATTGTCCACTAGTTGGCTCAGTAGTGAACAGAATTATGTCATTCTGGTTTCTTGCAGGTGAGAGATAACCTGTTCAAAAGAGTAACTGAAGACTATCTAGTAAAGGGACTATTTATATAGGTATGAGAAGGGCTGAGGAAATCAAGAAGAGATGGTGGAGCACCCTGGGACCAACAAGTGAGAGAAGCCTGGAGGAGCAGTGGAAGGGAACTGTTAGCACAACAAGATGGGAACCAAAGCCCTGGACAAGAGGGTGTCTGATAGGATTCAGGAACAGAGCTGCTCCCAGACTGTGGTATGGCAGGAGACAGTGCTAGGGGATAGATACCCCCGTGCTCTCCTCTAAACTCCTGTCCGGGCTTCCTGTTGATGAATCCCTAGCAGCCAGAGAGCAGGTGAACCCAACTGTTAAGTTCATGGTGGTTATACAGCCAGGAAGCAAGGTTTAAGAGTGCATCTAGAGAGGGAAGTTGAGAATATTCAGTATACCAGCAAAAACATGTGTTGTTACGATTTCTTATTGTAAGGCAAATTCTAGTCTAAGCTAAATGATGCTTTCCTGACCTTATTTAACCAAACCCTGGGAATCCTAGTCAGATGTCTTTGGATACGAGGACTGTTTCATATAAAGTGTAGAATGGATTCAGTGAGATGTCCACATAGACAGGCACACTTCCCCTATATCTTCCCATGACTGCCTCTTTATCATTCTGTTTCTTGGCTGATGGGCTTATGTATTTTTCTCAGAAAGTTTTACCCTCCTGAATTCCCGTCTCCAATCATTCTTTTATGTAACTCTATTTAATTTTATTTCTAATGGATACCGCTCTCTGAACTTAGTATTATAACATATATATTTTTTATTTCTTTCTCTTATCTAGTCTCTTTCCCACCTCACACCTCTATATGTCTCTGGAGGGCAGGAATCGGATGATCTATCTTCACCTGCATGCTGAATGTGTAACCCAGGGAATAGAAGGGATTCAATAGAACACTGTTTAAATAATTCACTAGGAAATAAAATGGCTGTATAAGATTTTGTCCTGGATTGTACCTATGAGATAATAAAAAGGGGCCTGTTGAATATGACCCAAGTCTCTTGCTCAGGAGACTGCAGAGACAGATGAAGGTGTCATTTATCAAAATCAAGAATTGAGGAGGTGGAGCATACTATGGCTGGAGAATTAGGAGTTGGAGGAAGATAACATGACATACATACTCAGTGGGATGCACTTGTGGGGCATGCAGTTATTTATGTCCAGTAGGTAGTTGAAAATGTGGACCTGGGAAAAGATCTTAATTATAGATTTAGAGTTAGAGGCCTTTGGTGTAAAGGGGTAGATGAACTCATAAATGGAATGAAATCTTGCAAGGAAATTATGCAGAGAAATGAGCAGGAGAATAAAAATGGAAGGGAAAAAGAAGCTGAGCTATACTGTTGCTGCCAAAATTTATTGTGAAGTAGGGTAAAGTAATCCAATATTGTAAGGAAAATGTTACCACTACTTTTCAATATGTTCAGGAACACTAATGGGTTTAATTGTGTGTATTTTTGAGAAGTTAGAGAATTCCTAAAAATTACCGACTCCTTGAATAATTAGTTTTTCATACTAGATGGAAAAAAAATTAGAAACTTTATATTTGAAGAAATATGTCAACAATTGTATTTCTCTTCTTCCTGTATACCCTCCACCCACAGTCAACATAGTATATCAGATCTCTGTATTTGTATAACACTGTACTTGGTAAATCAAAAGCAGTATTATCAAGGAAAGGAAAGTTAACAAAAAAATATTTTACTTACTTGTACACATAACACCAGCATGTAGTCAGACATCAGTGATGTGTTTTTAATTCATCCCTAGATTATTTTTAGACCATTTCATATTGTCTCATACATGTTTCCTTTAAAATTTAATTTCACATTAAAAGCATTATCACTCAGTATTGTAGGCATCACCACTTTGATGGCTTTCTCATTACCTTAGTTTGACTATTTCATGATGAATATACTTGAAATATCAAAATGGATAGGTAATTCTTACACCCAGTTTAAATTAAATTATAATAACCTGTAAGCTTTTATTCCAGTATGTTTGGAAATTAAGATCTCAATTATATGGCTCATTCAAGATATACAATTCAGATGGAATTATGTTTACTATCTGATTGAACATAATGTTCTTCAGTAGTAGCTGTAAAGGTATCTATTATGTAGATGACATTCAGAAGGGATTTTTCTTTGTTCTGCTCATTCGACCATGCTAGCACACCTGTTTCTAATTTTGAAACCACCTATGACTACCTCCCAACATCAGTGTTGAAATAACATCATTAGTCAAGTTTTTCTATTTACTCAAAAAGAAATATGAAAAAAATGAAAAATTTCTGCCAAGGCCATGAGTTTTTTTTTTTTAAAAAGCTTTCATTGTATTTTTCAAATCTCTTTTTCCCGTTGAGCCTAATTTTCTTAATCCAGTAGTAATACCTCCCACAACTATACTTAAAAGATTTAGGGTAAAAAAAAAAAAAAAGATTTAGGGTAACTGACATCTGGGATAAATAAATTGTATCTGAGAGATCATTTTTTAAGTACTTTGGTCTGAGATTTGTTGGTTTATGTTTTTATAGCTGTTTGTGACAGTTAAAACCATAGTTTTAACATAAGTTGGAGCCTAACCTTGTACTTTGGGAAAACTTATAGTCACAGAAATGAAAAGAAAGCCAGTTTGTTTCTCTTGTTATCTTTTAAAATGACATGTTACTTTTCATTTGATCTAAAATGTTACAATCAAAAACAGCATTAAAACTCATGAGTTTATTTTAGCATTAAGCAATAATATATATTTCTAGGCTCCTCTGTCCATGGGATTTCCCAGACAAGAATCTACTATTAGATGTGGACAAAATAAAAACATAATCATCTTATCAGACTAAAATTAAGTACCAGAATCTAGTTAAATCCTTTTAAAAACATGCTTTATGTTTCAAATTTGATCACACCATCGATAAAACAAGCACCTCTCCAAGCTGCTTGACAACATACTCTAGTTAGCCATTATGCAGATATTAGCCTTAATCTTCTGATATCACCATGCTAATATGATTCTTGCTGCTAAGTCGCTTCAGTCGTGTCCGACTCTGTGCAACCCCATAGACAGCAGCCCACCAGGCTCCCCTGTCCCTGGGATTCTCCCGGCAAGAATACTGGAGTGGGTTGCCATTTCCTTCTCCAATGCATGAAAGTGAAAAGTCAAAATGAAGTCGCTCAGTCGTGTCCGACTCTTAGCGACCCCATGAACTGCAGCCTGCCAGGCTTCTCCGTCCATGGGATTTTCCAGGCAAGAGTACTGGAGTGGGGTGCCATTGCCTTCTCCAGTATGATTCTTATGTAGTAGCTAATGGTTAACTGCTCTAAAAAAAAGTCTTATTGACCTCCATTGTGCTTCTCAAAGTCTAATTGCTAAAAATATTTATTCTGAATGGAATAGGAAATGGCAACCCACTCCAGTATTCTTTTCCTGGAGGATTCCATGGACAGATAAGTCTGGCAGGCTATATATAGTCTATGGGGTCGCAAAGAGTTGGACACACGACTGAGCATGTACACTCGCACACACACACACACATTTGTTCTGAATTTTTATCAAAACTGTAGTGTTTTTTGTTATGAATTTTTATTTCATCTGAAATATTTTTATAGCTAAGGATTCTAGCATAGCTATAGGGTTTAGAATCTTGTTTTGGAGAAATTTCTAATTTTTTGAATTGTTTTGGTATTTTTTTAGACCTCATCTTCAGTGGGATGTTTGGTTCAAGGTCTTTGATCTCTAGCAATCTGAGAACTAAAGAACTAATTTATATATTCAAAGTCTTTATTCTCTTCTAGGATATCTTTTACTTTCTAGTTGCTTTGCATGCATTTTTCATAAAGATAATTGTATACAGTAGCAGAGATACAAGAATTTCAGATAAATAGGCCCAACTTATTTTGTTTGAAGGTGTCTAGGAGATATGCTTGTGTGCTAAGTTGCTTCAGTCCTGTCTGACTCTTTGTGACCCTATGGGCTGTAGCCCACCAGGCTCCTCTGTCCATGGGATTCTCCAGGCAAGAATACTGGAGTGGGTCACCATGCCCTTGTCCAGGGGATCTACCCGACCCAAGGATCAAACCCTCATCTTTTATGTTTCCCACATTGGCAGGTAGATTCTTTCCTTTACCACTAGCACCACCCGGGAAGCCCCGTCTAGGGGATAGACTAGAAATTTAGAGAGAAAATACTTTGTCAATCTGGAATTTAGATGAGTAAGGAAAATACCATCCTTTTTCTTTCTATGAAAGGCATACCTAAGTCTGCTTTACCTACATAAAACTTTTTGATTTCACACAAAGTTTTTTATAAAGTACTAAAAAGCAAATTTTATGTTGTCATCCATCATTAGATATATATGTAAAATTTTTGGAAAAAAGATTAAAAATTCATGACAGACCATCATCAGAGACTATAACACAGACAGTAGTTACAGGTAAGAAACTTTCTATATATCGGTGCACATATGGGGCAAGTTAGGTAACTCAGACTATTACACTGGTAAGATTTATTTTTTCAGCTTAAACTATGACCAGAGTACAGAATGCATGAGGAGAAGTGACAAAGGATGTGGCTGGAAAGATTGTTCTCAAACTCTGAAAGTCTTTAGATGCCAGGAGCTTTGAGGTTTGTTCTATAGGAAATAAGAAATCTCAGGAGATTTTAAAGAGAAATCAACATGATAAGTGATTTTTAAAAGATACATTTGAGGAGATGTAGACAAGAAGTGAAGGGGCAAACACTGGTCAGAAGGTTATCACAGTAGCCCAAAGGAGGGATTGCATGAGCAATGAGTGCTTCTCAGATGTGTGCCAATGAGGCTCATTTCCAAGATGAAGTTGAGAGGGCTTGGGTATTATTTGACTGACAGAAACCTGTGTAAGAGAAGAAAAAAATCTTGGCATGGTGTAGTAAATAGAACACGAAACATTGGTAATAGAATAGGTGTTATTTTGTTTTTTAATTAAAAATTTTTGCAAGGGGTCTCTGGAGGGAAGAGAAAATAAATTAATTTCAAAGTATTAAAAGGATGTAATTGAGTACTAAGAAATTCAGGCACAAACCTAAGAGGGAAGGCAGAAATTGGAAGTGAGAATTTAAGACTAACAGTTACATTACATAGGGTAATACCAGAAATCACGTCTGCCATAGAATCACCAGAGTATTGTAACTCTCTTACCAAAAGGGAATATTGTATTAAAGAAGGTTTAGAAAAAAATGATTTAAGGAAGCTGTTATTTAAATAGAAAAAGCCCAATTGCAAATAAAAGGATTTTGTAAAAAATGTTTTGAATTGTTCTACGTGTAGATTGTTAAAAATAACTAAAGATGAACATTGAGGTGAAACCAAGATACCATGACTAAAATAAAATCTTTCTTATTCATAAACTTTATCACAATTTAATGTGAAATATACCAGTTTGGTACTGCTTGGTTAAAAATGAAAGAATTTTCTGAGGTGAAAAATATTATGCTATACATATGAAAACAAATGACCAAAACAGTTATATCTGCAATCAGATTATATGACCTCAAAGGAATATTACTTTAAAATTTTTATTTTGATCATATTAACAACAGAAGTCAAAATTAAGTATTAGAAACCTATAGAAAAAAGACATCTATTTTTTTAATTTGATTTTTTTCGTTTGTAACTAAATAGCATAGTGTCACATTTAAGATTGCAATTTAAAAGTGTTAATTCTCAACCCTTGTTTGTAATTATAAAATGTTATGACCATCAGGAAGAATTTGAGAGTAGATAGGTTTGTGGTGGTAGTAGGTTACTTCTTGCCAGCCATGTATCTTTGTATATCAGGTTAAGGATTGTATTTTTTCTGTATTTTTCTTTAAGTCAATAGTTCTCAAGCATTTATTGTTCATAAAATTATGTCTGTGTGTTTGTTTTGTGTGTGTGTGTGTGTGTGTGTGTGTGTATGTAAATATTACCATAGTTTATTAACATAACCTATCTAGGAACACTTTGTTAAAACTCTTCATGAAAGCTCTCCTGCTATGACTTTGGTTTCTCAAGTTGGAAACAAAATCTATCTTCTCTGTTATTTCAGATCTTATCATTATAATATTTAGATTTTGTCAAAATATATCTTCCACTGTTACCTTTCCTAGTGGGTTTGGCAGCATCTTTGCAAAGAGCCGTCTTCTCAGTCTTCTGTGTTGGCATCTTGATCATTTGTATGGCCAAGGGGAGACGGTGTGGATGCTGTTAACTATATGAAAGGAGTTCCTGCCTGAGTGTCGTTATATACGTGAGTGAGTGTGTGTGTATGTGTGTTTTGGTGGCATCATAAATCGCTTCTTATCATCGTAAGCAGTAAGCACATTTACATTAAGTGCAGCCTGTTTTTCCTTTGCAAGAAAGCAGTTTAAATTAGAGTTCTGGTTCTCTCAGATCTTTTATGAATTTCACTGCAAATTCTTATCCACATGTGCTTAGTTCTGAAACACTTGCTATGAAGTGGAAGAAGAGACACTTTTAGAAGGTAGAGAGGTTTTCCAGCAGTTTATACATGAAATAAATTGCACTCCCTCACGTCATCCATAATTGAAGAGCAAAGAAAATTTAGAGCAGTAACTTAAGTAAAAATGCTATCATACAGACTACAAAGACCTTGTAAAGACAGGAGAAATCAAGTAACGATCTTAAAGGAAGTTCAAGTAAATTGATGCCTAAATGATATACATATTCTGCAGTGATAAACTTGTTTGAGGTCTATGCAATTTTTTTTTTACCTTAAAAAAGCTCATCGCTTGTACCTAGATCATCTCAATGATGAACTAAAAGTATAATTTCATGTGGATGCAAAATGCCTTTCATCTCCAATTGCTATAACAATGTAAGTTAAAGGAAAACAGAAGAAAAATATTACTCAATCAAGCAGAAAACTTTTTGCCATTTGCTGATAGTATTTATAGGCAGAGAAAAGTTAATGAAAATATGTAGCATAATTAACAGATAGTAGAGAGTATAAAATCTAAGAAAAATTTAAGTTCTTGGGAGATATAAATGCAATGTTTTTGAAACCTATTGTCAAAAGTTGAGTAGAATCAGGCAAATTTAATTTAGAAAAAACATGTCTGTATAAGATACATGTGTAAAGGATTCCTTTGGCATTTGAAGTGAGTTAGGAATTCAATTTATATTGTCCACATACCAGATCAGGTTCAGCTAACTCAAGTTTGTCCTGTCCAGTTTCTATAGATAGAGTACAAAGGATACGGGCCAATCTTCCCAAACAGTGTGTGAATGAGAAGGTCGTGAGCAAGCAATGCCTACACTTCTAAATAATTTCCAGTCTTGCCCTCTATCTATAAGTAATCATCTGTCCTAGTCTAAGCCCAGTTTTTCAAATTTGAATTGCATACTTATATACATAAAGCAGATATTTATTGATAAGACCAGACCCTAATTATAGAAGTCACCATAGCTGTTTCATCTGTTGTATATTTTTAATCAAAAGAAATCTGAATCAAAACAATTCTGCATTGTCTCGAACAATGCTGGCAGTGCTGGTGGTCATTTCATCATGTTGATGCATCATTTTTATGGAATTTTTAAGAAAATTTGAACTATGTCCTATAAAATCTGGCACAGGATTTTTCAGGTTTCTGATGAATAAAATGTGTTTTATTGCCTAGATATTCAGTCTTGTAGGATATTAATATATTCCTCTTTTGAAAATAATCTTCATAGCAACCTAGGGGGCAAGCTGTCAGCTTTGAAAACTTCAGGAGCTAATGATTATTAAAAGTTGCTTATAAAGATAAAATGTGACTCCAGGGGATATTTATTTTTTATGTCATTAAAATCTATGCTTCTTTGAAACCAATAATAGTAATCACTCATGTGAAAAACATGAATTAACTTTATATTAAACTTTTGCCCATGTGTTCCCCGTCCTGAACCCATGGGGGGAACACATGTATACCTGTGGCAGATTCATTTTGATATTTGGCAAAATTAATACAATTTTGTAAAGTTTAAAAAGAAAAAAAAAGAAAAAAAAATAAACTTTTGCCCAAAATACACTGCTGAACAGATTCAATTGGGATTTTGATACTTTATATTTCTCAACATATAGTGGACTACCAAAACATTAATAGCGAAAATCTGTGTTTGCATACAAATGACTCCCTACAAGGCCTATTTTGATTATTCATGGAATTAATTATCTGCCTGCTCAGTGCAGTTTCTGTGGTTTGGAATAACAGTTAATATTGAAAAAGCTGAGACACATTTAAAAAGTAGCATGTTTAATTATTCAAACTAATTCCATCAACACAAAGAATCAGAGAGAAAATATTGTGGGAGGCAATGCCTTCTTCCTTCTCCCTTTCTAGTCATCTTTAAGAAACTCTTCTCCAATAGGTGTATTTTATTGTCATTTTCCAAACCCAGAAAAATAAATTGGGAATGTATCATAGGAGCCACTAATTTTTTTAAACTAGAAACTCCAGTTTTATCACGTTGACCAACCTGTTTTCAAACAGGAAACTAGGAAGTTACTCTAATGGTGGAATTGTTTGAGGCTAGCCTCTTCTCAGTTAAAGTGAAAGTCGCTCAGTCATGTCTGACTCTTTACGACCCCATGGACTGTACAGTCTGTGGAATTCTCCAGGCTGGAATACTGGATTCGGCAGCCATTCCCTTCTCCAGGGGAATCTTCCCAACCCAAGGATCAAACCCAGGTCTCTTACATTGCAGACCTATTCTTTGCCAGCTGAGCCACCAGGGAAGCCCAGCCTCTTCTCTAGAACCTCAAAGTTGCTTTGAAGTATAGAATATTTTGCCTTCTTTCAAAGTTGCAATGGCTACATATCTCTACAGAAAAAATACTGCACAGCCCAATGGTTTTCACTCTCCCAACAATTTCCAGTATTGTCAGCCATATGCACATTTTCATGCAAGGGATTCCCCAGGACCATTCCCCGAATTCTACATGACTGAATCACCTAATGAACAACTCCTGACCTCCCCTTGTCCCAGGCCCTTGCAACCACCATTCTACTCTGTTTCTGTGTGCTTGGCTAATTTACCTAAAATAAGGGGAATTATGCAATGTTTATCTTTTGGTGATTGGCTTATTTCACTTAGCATTATATCCTCAAGACTCATTCATGTGGTAGGCTATGACAGGGTTTTCTTCTTTTCTTGAGACTGAATAATATTGCATTGTATTTATATACCACAATTTTTAGCTCTTCATCTGTCAGTGGACATTGAGGCTACTTCCTTCTCTTGGCTATTGTGAACAACTCTCTTCATGTAATTTTAAATTCAGTTGGAAATTGTAAATTGCTCCATCTCCAATCTGTCTCACATTGTTACATTGCTTTCCTTTTTTTAGTTTTCAGCAAAGTTGTTGAAAATGTGCATATGTACTGATTTAATGTTGACTATATTTTTCTTGTTCAGTGCAGACACATAGATAACAATAAGATAGTCTGTTCAAGATGAAATAGTGTGGTGATTTGATAAATAATGAACTGCTATTGTCATTGCAGGATGAATCTGCTCCAACAGACAAACAATGTAAACCGGAGGCAGCCCAGGGCACTTACTCAACCTCAGCTGTTTCAGGCTCCCAGGAGGTGTTGTACATCAACGGAAATGGGACCTACAGTTACCATAGTTACAGAGGGCTCGGAGGGGGACTGCTAAATCTGAATGATGCATCTAGTAGTGGTGAGTCTTTATTACACATTATGTTTTTCTGTCAATTTGTGGGTATTAAATTCCCTAAACTTCAGAGAAAAAAATGGAATGAAATGTTATAAGCAATAGTCAGTGCCAGTCTGCTGAAAACAAGACCATTTAACACATAATGTCCACCTGCCTACAAGGACATCTCCCTATTCTGTTGCTGTTTCTGTATATATGTAGCAGCACTATTAAGCAACTGAACAATTGCTGTTTTAAACTCAAAAATCTCAACTAGAGAAATAGCAATTTTTTTTAACCAAATAGTCACACATTCTTTCTGTGAAGCTGTAATGTACTACTTGTCAAAAGTAATGACACATTTTCTCAATGTTCAAAGAGGTTTTTAATTTGGAAAATTTGAGGTACCAGGAACTTTATTGATTTGTTGAAACATACACAGTTGTTTTAAGTAAGAAGATACAAACTGAAACAACACACAGAAACAAAGCATGGATCTCTAGCCAAAAGCTTGTCAATGACAATGGTGTGTTCCATCAGCAGTGGTAAAATTTTAGGAATTTCTTGAGCTTATATACCAGAATAAATTCCACATGTGTAATATAAAGTCATGCATCTATTAGGAATAATATACATGGGTGAATTTCCTATCACTGGGTTGTAGGAAAAGTTTTCCTAAACTATACTTAAAATCCAGGGGAAAATATGTTCTATCATATACACACACACAACAAAATGCATAAAATAAAAATTAAATGATAAACTGCAAAATTACTAGCTACCAATACTACAAAGAGTTAATAGGCCAATACATGAAGGTCTTCTAAAAAGAAAGGAATACTCAAAACTACATATTTAATAAGTAAGGCTATAAATATGAACATGCAATTCTCATAGAAAGCAATGCAAATGACCTTAAATCCAGGTATAGCTACTCAAACTCACTCACTTCTAGTAAGAGAAATGCAGCTCCTATCTGAGAGATTAATGAAAGTCCAAATACTTACTGAATATTTCTTTGACTAGGCTGTGGGAAATGAGTATAGTTGCCTGTATAAATGCAAAAACTTGGAGTAAACTTGACAATATCTAACAAAATTGAATACTCATTTGCCATTTGACGCAGCAGTTTCTTTAGGAATCTCTCGTTAGAAGTTTACTCAAAGACACACCGGCAAAAATACAAGACATATGCACTTAGCTATTTTCTTGTTGCAGTGTTATTTATAAATGCACAAAAAAAGCTTACCAATAAAAACATCCATCAAAAGATGGCTAGTCAATTCAATTATACTACATCCACATAGGAAAGTAACCTGAAGTTATAAAAAGTAAAGAAAAATATCTTTATATAGTCTCAATAGTGAAAAATATTTATAGTATGCTGCTACTGCTAAGTCACTTCAGTCCTATCCAACTCTGTGCGACCCCATAGATGGCAGCCCACCAGGCTCCCCCATCCCTGAGATTCTCCAGGCAAGAACACTGGAGTGGGTTGCCATTTCCTTCTCCAATGGGTGAAAGTAAAGTTGCTCAATCGTGTCCGACTCTCAGCGACCCCATGGACTGCAGCCCACCAGGCTCCTCTGTCCATGGGATTTTCCAGGCGAGAGTACTGGAGTGGAGTGCCATTGCCTTCTCCGTATAGTATGCTAACATTCATTAAAGAATATATAGAGAGAGACCTGAATGGAAAACGAACAGAATAAAGAAAGGACTATAAGCCAGAATTATTCTCTGGTTACAGTTGGCTGTGGTTTTTTCTTTTACTTTGTTTTGGTAACTTTGAACATTTTATTTTGTATTGGGTTATAGCCGAAGTTGTGGTAGTTTCAGGTGAACAGTGAGGGGACTCAGCCATACATATACATGGAAGAGAATGGATACATGTATTTGTATGAATGAGTACACTTGGTTTTTATACTTTGTTTTTTAAATTTAACTGAAACAATTTACATAATTATGGAACAATCTGATCTAAAGAATCCCTAGTATTGAAAGACAAATTATGCAAATGAACTTTATCTGTTTAATAAATGGTTGACATAACCCCATAGAGAGGAACTTTTCTGAGTGATCTCAACAGTCATAATTTGATGCCACAGTGTGAAAGCTTATGATAAAACCTTAAACTATTTTCAGTAATCATATAATTATTTTGGAACTGTTGTCTGTGTATTATAGTTTAGAACAAATTTGTGATTATGTTGGTGTCAGTGAAAGATGGAATTTTCAGCAGCGGGAAAAGTAGATACAGATGTGAAATCAATAAATTGAAGCAAAAACTCCATAATTTTGTAGTTGAATCGGTAGTATCACTGAGAGCTCAGTGTAGTTTGGTTTTAAAAGAAAAACATACTTCCTATCTTTTCTGCTGAAAATGTGTGGAAACAAACACCAGTTGGAAATTTTGAACTTAGGCTTGGTGAGTTTTTAATATATTGGGTAATTGTATTATTATACTACTATCAAATGGGTATATACTCTAGAAAATTACCTATCTTTACAATACTAGAAATATGTTCCCAGTGTATCCTGGAATGATTCTGCTGGAAGACTGGGGCTCTTTGGTCTGCCTTAGAATTAAAAGTCCTCTAATGGCAACCCATTCCAGTGTTCTTGCCTGGAGAATCCCAGGGACGGGGGAGTCTATGGGGTTGCAGAGAGTCGGACACGACTGAGCAACTTAGTAGTAGTAGTAAGGACAGAGTCACTGAACATTATTAGTCTGTATCAACTGACCCCCAGCTCAAAAGAGCAGTACCTGAAGTGGAAGAGGAAAAAAAGCAGCTTATTTTGTGGGGGCAGGTTTCAAGTGTATATTCATCTTTTCAAAACCCAGCTAGTGAGCCTTCTTAGCTGTTTTCAATGTTTATTTTTATTTGAACAACAAATTAGCAGGAAAGGGGAAGTCTAAGACCAGAAATGGAAAACATAAACAAAAGGTAAGCCTTCTTTTAGCCTATAAAGCTAGAAACAGTAACACTTCTTTTTAAATATTTTACATAGTAAGTAAAAATTGATACGTAGCTCAGAACTTAACCACCAAATCAAAAAATTGGCGGGGGGAGTAGAGTCACTAAAGATAGTAACAGCATGATTTTTTGTCTTATAGATTTAAAAAGATTGTTCATTTATGAAATTAATTTATTGAACATTAATTAATAACACTACCACTTCTGACTCATTATAGTGTTTTCATGTAGTCTCTGTTTAATCCTTATACAATCCTATGAGATATATTCTGCAATTTGGGGGAAATTTTTTATAAAACTGAACTTTCCCCCACTTGAAAAAATCATGCCTAGGTACCACTTCCTTTTTTTCTAATGTGATTGAAACCTATTTTGTGAGGCTCAAAGAAGATGAGTGGCTTGCCCCAAATCCCTCCTTAATAAGGGAAGGGAAGGGGCCAGAATTTGACAATCATTCTGACATCAGAGGCCACATTGTAAACCACTGAGCTGGCAATCTGTAATGGAATATAATGGAAGCAAGGAAGGAAGGAAGTGACAGCCCCTGGTAAATACTAATCTACTTTCTCTGGAAACTCTCCCAGCCTGGAAATTTCATACAAATGAATGAATCAGTCGTACAATGCGTGGTCTTCTGTGTCTGGCTTCTTTCACTTAGATGCTGTTTTCAAGGTACATCTATGTTAGAGCATGTATCAGTGCTTCATTTTTTTACTGCCAAATGATGTTCCATTCTGTGGATATGTCATATTTTGTTTAGCGAGATATCAACTGTTTAGTTCAGTTGGTAGGCACTTCATGTTTTCCACTTTGGGGTTACTATGAATAATGCTGTTATACACATTTACATAAAATGCTGTATATATGTTATCAGTTATTTGGGGGAATACCTGAGAGTGGAATTGCTGGTGCATGCATGTGGTCCATGTTTAACATTTTAAAGAAATTATAGACTGAACACGGGCTCTTTCAATTTTTAGAATGTTTCTCAACAAGTCTTACAGTATTTAAAATACAAACTTTGCACTTGTTTCATTAATTCTATTGCTAAGTATTCCCCTTTGTGATGCTATTATAGAAGGAATGTTTTCCTTAAAACATTATTTTATATTTTTTCTATTATTTTGGAATAGTCTGTGAAGTAGTGATATTAAGTCTTTAAGTATTTGATAGAATCTGATGATATCTGTGCCTGGGCTTTTCTGGAAGGGTTTTGTTTCCTAAATCAATCTCTATTTACTTGTTAGAGGGCTACTTATATTGTCTCTTTCTTCTTTAAACTGCAGTTAGGTAGTTTGTGTATTTGCAGGAGTTGATCCATTCACCAGAATTATCTAATTTATTGATACAAGTGTTCATAGTCTCCTTTCACAAACCTTTTTATTTTTGTAAGGTCAGTAGTGATGCTTCTAATGTCATTTCTGATTCAAGTTATCTAAGTGTTCTCTTTCTTCTTGGTGATTCTTAGGAAAGGTTTTGTCAGTTTTCTTGATCGTTTCAAAGAGCAAGCATTTTGTTTCATTGATTTTCTTTATGGCTTTTCTATTCTCTATTTCACTGATTTCTACTCCCCAATTTATTATTTCCTTCACTTTGCTTACATTAAATTTAGTTTGCTCTTTGTTTCCAAGGTCTTAACCTGAGAAGTTAAGACATTTATTTGAAGTCTTTTTTTTTTTTTTTAATCTTTTTGTATATAGGTGTTTGAAAGTGAAAGTCGCTCAGTCGTGTCTGACTCTTTGCGATCCCATGAACTGTAGCCTGCCCAGTTCCTCTGTCCGTGGAGTTCTCCAGGCAAGAGTACTGGAATGGGTTACAGCTACAAATTTCCTTCTAGGCACTGCCTTATCTGTATTACAAAAGTTTTGGTATGTTGTGTTTTTGCTTTCATTCACCTCAAAGTATCTATCTTGTAATTTCCTCTATCATTTCTTCTTTGATCCATTGATTATTTAATAATGTTGTTTAATTGCCACATAATTGTGAATTTCCCAAATTTCTTTCTGTCAATGACTTTGAAAATTTTCAGTCCTTTCAAGATTTTTGAAGCTGGCTTAATGATCCAGATTATGGTCTATCCTGGAGAATGTTCCACATGTTCCTGAGAAATATGTATATTCTACCATCATTGGTAGTAGGATACTTTGTAAATATGTAGTAGGCTTAATTGGGTTACAGTGTTGAAGTCTTCTATATTCTTGTTGATCATCTGCCTAGTTTTTATATCCATTATTGAAAAAATGGTATTGAGATCTCCAACTACTGTTGTTGAATTATTTATTTTGGCCTTCAATTCTGCCAGTTCTGTCTCATTCATTTGTCAGTCAGTCATTATGTACATATATTGCTTATACTGCTTCCCAGGTGGCTCAGTGGTAAATTCTACCTGCCAATGCAGGAGACACGGGTTGGATCCCTGGGTGGAGAAGAAAGAGAAGGCAATGGCAACCCACTCCACTATTCTTGCCTGGGAAATCCCATAGACAGAGAAGCCTGGCAGGCTACAGTCCATAGAGTCTCAGAGAGTCAGACACGACTCACACACACACACACACACACACACACACACACACACACACACACATTGTATGTATTATTATATCTTCCTGACAGGCCGATGCTTTGTCATTGTAAAATATTCCTCTTTTTATCTAAAAACCTTATAAAAGTCTATTTTGCCTAATATTAATTACTGATGTAATATCAGGAAAAGAGAATGGTAACTTAGATTATTGTGGTGATACTAAAAATGAAGAGAAGTGGCCAAAACTTTGGATATGGAAATGACATATAGAAGAATATTGAAAAAACATTTACCTCTACTCAAACACAACCAAAATAATTTATCTTTACTCCCTAAATGGCAAACTAATTGTGGGAGCCCAATGCCAAATGAAAATGTGGGGCCTCATATTTAAGAATGAAGAATTTTAAGACGGTAACAGCAGAGCATTAAACAAAGCATGAGGCACTTTGGAGCACAATCCTGTGGGTCTATATATTTCCTGTCCCATTTTGTTCCTTTGATTTATTCAGCAAGTTGGAGGAAGCATCATGTTTTCATAAAAAAGGCAGGGAGCTACTGGTAAAGAGAAAGATACTATATACAGTGAGGGAAAAGATTCAAGACACAAGTGAGAATATTTTGGGAGACTTTTTTTGAGAAGAAAGAACTTTGCAGGAACTGCCAATCAAGAGTAAAACTTGAGAGGGAAATAAAAGGGAAAAATGCTGCTATGGATTATTAATTAGCAGGACTCCAAAAGTTTTCTTGCCTTCCTACCCATTCTCCACAGAGAAATCAGGGTAATCTTTAAGGAAAGGAAAACCTGATCACATCACTTCAATATCTAAAACCCTTCTATAGGCTCTCATTGTTCTTAGAAAAATGATATTAGCTAGTTCTTCATGCCTCAGGATCCTCCCTCCTGAAGTTTTCTTTGATCATTTTTTACTCCCACATCTCTCATTTATTGCCCATTTTTTAAATCCTGAACTCTGCAGGATCAGGTACAGTCATAACTCTAATAGCATCCGGAATTTGTCCCCTGAAGCATGTACATGTTTACAGAGCATGTAAATATATACATACATGTGTGATCATAATATGCTGTTATTAAATCCCCAGTTGTATTGTTCAGTGATGGTCAAAAGCCACATAGGAAATCTGGTATAGGTTCCAGGTATGCAGCCATACAAATGAGCAGTTCTTATCATTTCAGTTCAGTCGCTCATTCATGTTCGACTCTTTGAAGCCCCAGGGACAGTTTTTATAGAAAGCAGTTTTATTAGAAAACGATTTCCATAAATTTGCCACTTGAATATAGATACTATGGTGCTATGATGAGGTTATCAGTTCAGTTCAGTTGCTCAGTCATGTCTGACTCCGTGGACTGCAACCCCATGGACTGCAGCACACCAGGCCTCAACTCCTGTGCCATCAACTCCTGGAACTTGCTCAAACCGATGTCCATAGAGTCAGTGATGCCATCCAACCATTTCATCCTCTGTCGTCCCCTTCTCATCCTGCCTTCAATCTTTCCCAGCATCAGGGTCTTTTCAAATGAGTCACTTCTTTGCATCAGGTGGCCAAAGAATTGGAGCTTCAGCATCAGTCCTTCCAACGAATATTCAGGACTGATTTCTTTTAGAATTGACTGGTTGGATCTCATTGCAGTCCAGGGGACTCTCAAGAATCTTCTCTAACACCACAGTTCAAAAGCATCAATCCTTCGGCACTCAGCTTTCTTTATGGTCCAACCCTCACATCCATACATGCCTACTGGAAAAACCATAGCTTTGACTAGATAGACCTTAGTTGGCAAAGTAATGCCTCTGCTTTTTAATATACTGTCTAGGTTGGTCATAACTTTTCTTCCAAGGAGCAAGCATCTTTTAATTTCAGGGATGCAGTCACCATCTGCAGTGATTTTGGAGCCCAAGAAAATAAAGTCTGGCACTGTTTCCATTGTTTCCCCATCTATTTGCCATGAGGTGATGGGACCAGATGCCGTGATCTTCATTTTTTTTTTTTTTTCTTTTTGGCATGCTGAGTTTTAAACCAGTTTTTTCACTCTCCTCTTTCACTTTCATGAAGAGGCTCCTTAGTTCCTCTTTTCTTTCTGCCATAAGGGTGATGTCATCTACATATCTGTGGTTTCTGATATTTCTCCTGGCAATCTTGATTCCACTTTGTGCTTCACACAGCCTGGCATTTTGCAAGATGTACCCTGCATATAAGGTAAATAGGGTGACAGTGTACAGCCTTTCCCAAGTTGCCGCCAGCCTATTGTTCCATGTCCAGTTCTAACTGTTGCTTCTTGACCAGATTTCTCAGGAGGCAGGTAAGGTGGTGTAGTATTCCCATCTCTTCAGGAATTTTCCAATTTGTTGTGATCCACACAGTCAAAAGCTTTGGCTTAGTCAATAAAGCAGAAGTAGATATTTTTTTGGAAGTCCCTTGCTTTTTCTATGTTTGCAATTTTATCTCTGGTTCCTTTGCCTTTTCTAAATCCAGCTTAAACGACTAACTTGTCTTTAAGTCTCGCCACAAAAAAGCTTCACCACCATGTGTGTTGTGTGCGTTAGCTGCTTAGTCGTTTCCGACTGTTTGCAACCCCATAGACTGTAGTCCACCAGGCCCCTCCGTCCATGGGATTCTCCAGGCAAGAGCACTGGAATGGGTTGCCATTTCCTTTTCCAAAAGGAACTATAGAAAGAAAGAAAGTGAAGTCGCTCAGTCGCATCCGACTCTTTGTGACCCCATGGACTGTAGCCTCCCAGGCTCCTCCATCCATGGAATTTCCCAGGCAAGAGTACTGGAATGGGTTGCCACGTCCTTCTCCAATAATGAGATAAAATTCTCTTTGAAAAGTGAAAGTGTTAGTCATTTAGTTATGTCGGTTCTTTGCAACCTCAAGGACTGTAGCCTGCCAGTCTCCTCTGTCCATGGAATTCTCCAGTCAAGAATACTAGACTGGGTTGCCATGCCCTCCTCCAGTGGATCTTCCGAACCCAGACATCGAACCCAGGTCTCCTGCATTGCAGGCAGATTCCTTGCTGTATGAGCCACCAGGGAAGCCCCTAAAGTCTCTTTAGAATATAGCAGAGAACAACTTTGAACAATTCAGATTGTGTGTTACTGAGAAGAAACAAGAGTAGCAGAATAACCAGAATGGCCTGCAAATGAGATGGCTTCATTTGAGCCTTGGCCTTGGGCTGAGCATAATTGAGTGAGGGGAGCAAAGGCTAGTCTAGACTTTAGACTTAAACAGCTTTAGACTTAAACCAAAAAGAGTTTCTCTAGCTCACATTTGACAAAGGTCTCTAGCTATAGTGACGATAGCAAAGCAAATGGTTGATTTCATGTTGTGAAGGAGCTTTAAATAACATTTCTTCTCAAGAAACACATTGTGCCTGTAATCCTGGTATTGGCTACTGCTGTTTTTATTTTGTTTAGTTTTTGCTTGTTTTAACCACAGGAGGGCACCAAGATTGATCAGACCTGCAAATGCCTTTATTTGGGGACTTTCTTCATAAATTCTGGGAACCCCATGCATTCTGACTTTTAAAACGGTATTATCTTTAGCTTGTTTTTTTCATATGTAAGACATCAGAATAGTCATTCCCTGTAACAGATTTGGAACTGTGGAGAAAGAAACCACATACATATACATAAATTTGGAGATCTAAAAAGGCGTAGCAGCAAATTAGCATTATATGAGATGCCAACATCATATCTGATGGTTGACAACTCCAGTTAATCTAAGTTTGAGAATACTTAATTTTAGAATTTGTAGAGATCCTCCAAAATGTATGAAAGGAAGCAACAACTTTCAAGAGACCAAGCTGAAGTAGCTATACAGCTGACTTAATTTATAAAGGAGAAGAAGAGCATCAGAATTCAAACCATTAACGGAGAAACTGGGAAGTCATTTGAGTTGGTAGCGTAAACAGGATGGCATAAATAGGATCTCTTTTAAAGAGATACAGTATTTGCAAAACCTGTATTTATTTGGATTATAGTCTTTTCTGTACAATGAAATGAATCAGCTATATGTGTACATATATCCCCTCCATCTTGGGACTCCCACCCATCTAGGTCATCACAGAGCTCCGAGCTGAGCTCCCTGTGCTATACAGCAAGTTCCCAATAGGTACCTGTTTTAGCCATGATAGATATGTATATCAATCCTGTCTTCCAATTAAAATGTAATAAAAACATAAACCCTACAGATTATATATTATGTTCAAGAAGAATGTAAAGGCAAAGGAATGAAAAGAATACTTTTAACAACATTTAGATTTAATTTAACAAGTATTTTTGGATTCTCATGTTCAGTTCACTGTATTAAGTGCTTTCTTTGCTTGGACTGCTATAACAAAAATTCCATAGACTGGGTAGCTTAAACAACAAACATTTGTTTCACGGTTCTGCAGGCTGTGAAGTCCAGACTTAAGGTGCTGGCACGTTTGTTGTCTGGGGAGAGCCTGCTTTCTGATCCACAGAGGACCATCTTTTCACTGTTCCTCTTTCACATCGTGAAGGGATGAGGAGGCTCTCTCAGGTCTTTTCCTTATAAGGGCACCAATTCCATTCATGAGGCCTCTACCCTCATGACCTAATCAGCTCCCAAATGCCCCACCATCTACTACCATCTCTTGTGATTTCAGCAAATGAATTTGGCAGGGAGGGGAATGCAAACATGCCATCTATAGTAGGTACATTAAGAGAGAAAAGAGTTGAATAGGCAGAATCTCTGACATTAAGATCAAAAAATAAAACATTCCTCTTCCTCATGTCTGAACGTCAAAATTCTTTAAGACTAATTCATTTTTTATAGAAACCCATTTTTATTATGGTGAAATTCACATAAGATTAACTATTTTTTAAATTAACTTTTATTGGAGTATAATTGCTTGACAATATTGTGTTGGTTTCTACTGTACAGCAAAGTGAACCAGCCACACATACACATATATTCCCTCCCTTTTGGATTTCCTTCCGATTCAGGTCACTTCGGTGCTTTAAGTAGAGTTCCCTGGGCTATACAGTATGTTCTCATGAGTTATCCATTCTATACTTGGTATCAATTGTGTATACTTGTCAATCCCAATCTCTCAATTCATGCCCCCCCATCCCCTTTACCCCTTGCTATCCATATATTTATTTTCTACCCCGTGTCTCTCTGCTTTGCAGATATGATCATCTATACCATATTTCTAGATTCCACATACATGCATTAGTATACAATATTTGTTTTTCTCTTTCTGACTAACATCTCCCTGTATGACACTCTCTAGGTTCATCCATGTTTCTGCAAACAACCCAAATTTAAATCATACTTCCTCTGTGAAACTTGACTTTCCCTCACCACTTTTCCACCCTTTGGAAGGCTGGTCACTCTCCTGCATGTGCCTTATCTCACTGAATTGTGACATACTCACTCCTGGAAATCAAGAACTGTCCACTATTACAGCCCTTGAATAAGGCCAGAAATATAGTAAGTGCTCAATTATATTGGGTTAATTAATGAATAAATTTAAAAAATAGAAGTATTTAGCTCCAAAGTAAAAACAAAAATGTACAGATAATTATTGATGTGTATTGGATGTAGGCTGAAGGATTTATCTTAGATAAAGCAAAGTGGCTGAAATTGAGAATTCTGGGGTGAAAGAGGAAGATTTCAAAGATTCTATAAACCCCTGCTTAAGTTTGAATAGCAATAGGAAAATCTTGCCCATGTTAGAGACTTCATAGCATGGAAAGGGTGCACTTCAAATCCTTTGTTAGCCAACCTCCATTTGTTTAGAGCTGGCAAGGGTCTGCACCCAACAATCCGGATTTTCAACTTGGACTGTTATCAAAATGACAGCAGTTACAATTTTTATAAAGAACTTATTCAAATCATCCCACTGAAATGAGAAGCAAGCAAGCAGCCAATCCTCCCGTTATTATCACATCCAATTACATAGGACCTTGGAATGCTTTCTTTCTATCAGGAAGTTCACATGGTGCTGTCTAAAGAGGGCAATTGTTCACAGCAGTCATCCACTGGATCTATTGAGTCTAAATTATATGCATAATGCATAAGTTAACTACTGATGTTTCCTCTCCACAAACTCCATTGGGCAGACTTTTCAATTTGTTTTTCAACTCTCATATAAACTGGTCTAATACACAGACCACAATCTAACAAGACCAAATTGTAGTAATAATGACCATAATAGCTAACATTTGTATGGCAGTTTCTAGTTTGCTCAAATGACATTCTTTGCTCCTTGCTAATATTGAGGATTGTCAGCTGTAAAGATGTGCTGAACCAGAGCCTATACTTATGAGTCTAAGGGAGCTTGGATGGAAGATTCATCACCACACTAGATGTGGTTCACAATGGTGTGACCTGTTTGGTATGTGGACATTGCTGTCCCTCAGCATTGACATTCTGAAACATCACTGCTCATCTGAAATAGCCAAAGGAGTGCTTCTGTTCATTCACTGTCTTCATTCCTCATCAACCATTTACTCTTTAATCCACTATAATTGATTTATGCCCCACATTTTGCTAAAACTGGTCAGGTTAAGTCTATCAGTGATTCCACTTATTGCCACACTAAAAATGCTTTTTGCCCTTGATGTTACCAGATGTCTTGGGTAATATTTTAATCTGTTGATTACTAGAGCCTTGAAATATCCACTCTCTTGGCTTCCACATAACTTTGTGTGCTTAGTTCTTCAGTCGTGTCTGACTCAGGCTCCTCTGTCGATGGGGATTCTCCAAGCAAGAATACTGGAGTGGGTTTCCATGCCCTTCTCCAGGGACTTTTCCTGACTCTGGGATCGAAACCAGGTCTCCCACATTGCAGGCAGATTCTTTACCTTCTGAACCCCATGTCACCTAATCACCAGATAATTCTTCTCCTATTGCCTTAAGCCTTTTGCTTCAATCCATACCCTTCCCTGCTGGAATTCTCCTAGCATCCTGCCCTAGTCCCTTTAATCCTGCACATTGCTCAAAGGAGAGCCCACTAGATCTCATGGTTTCAACTTCAGAATGTGCCCAAACTTGCATAATCTCCCCCATGCTTTGCCTTGAGCTTTATATTTTATATGCAATTGTCTACCATGTTGCATGATCCAGGCATCCCAAGAAACCTCGTTTTTAATTAAGAGTGAAATATTCACCCATACAGATATTATTGCCTGTTTCTGTGGTTATCTTACACAGAAATGCCCTTCCTGACACCTGATCTGTATCAGCTATTACTTTATCTTGATTATTTTCTGGTTGTCTCACCCATTAACTTTTCTTCCTAATGAATAGTAAATGGATATATGAATGACTCAGTCAGAAAAATAATTTCAATAAAATATTGTGTCTTTTTAGAGTACTTAATTAAATCTAATTGAGCATGGGGAAAATCAGTTGAAATTGGGGATATCTTCTAATAGTTTGTTCTCTTTTTCTCCTAATACTTGAAAGAGCACAATATCAAAGGAAAGTATTTCATATCAAACATTGGAGACACACATTTTGAAAAATTCATGTAGATTCTGTTTTAAAATATATTCAGCTTAAGTTATCTGATTCAGAAAAGAAATGTTTACCATAGTTATCTAGGGAACTGTGAAGGTCTGGTTTTTACTTTGACCTTACCTTCTTAATAATTTGTTCTGGCTCACTAAAACGTGGAAATAAGTAGTGCAAACACATGATAGAAAACCACCCTGCTCCAGGACACCAGCTGGGTGTTTCTGGCATGAAAAACACATGATTTTTGTAGATAAACTGTGTGGATAATGATTTTATAGAGTAGCGCCTAAAGTAATTCACAGAAGTTAAGCAATTCCCCCTGGGTAGTTCATAGATCCTTTATACAATGGGAAGATCCACATAATAAAATAGTATGTGAAGACAGACAACTGTGTGATCTAATTGAAGTCAACATAATTGGGATTATGCAGTTATTATCTCAGTAGAGTTCCAATAAACCTCAGTGAGTTGTCAAATCATATTCTACAGAACATAGTGGAAACTTCATTTGTATCTAGAGAATTTTCCATCACTGTGTGCATTTTAGTAAGTCCATTTCTCCCATTCATGTTCCTTTAATGAGCTGATTTATCAGATTGTCTTTAGACTTTAAATCCTGATTTGTATCATCATTTTGATTATTTTCTATTTCTTTCAAATATGTTTATCAATATCTGTGCTATGCAATATGATAGGCATGAGCCACATGTGGCTATTAACATTCAAATTAATTTAAATTAACTAAAATTTAAAGTTCAGTTCCTCAGTCACATTAGGAAATATTCTAAGTGTCCAATTGCCAAAGTGGTGAGTGGTTACTGTACTGCACAGTGGAGAACATTTCAATCACCACAGAAATTTCTATTGAATAGCATTGATTCTAGGGTTAATTGTCTCACCTACACCATTATATTGACCCTTGGTTTGTTTTATTATTGCAGAAAACCTTTTCTACATTTATCCCATTGACTTTTTGCATTTAATCATGTATCATTAATTCTTTAATAAATAGGGTCAATGAATAACCTTATAAAAACTTAAATGGCAATTCTTAACTAGTAATACAATTCAAACTGCTCAGCTTTTAAAGACTGTTCAGTTTTTTTTTTAGCTGTCTGAGAAGAGCTCATAACTTGTAACTGTATTCAGTTTAAGTCATCTGATTCAGAAAAGAAATGTTTACCATAGTTGTCTAGAGAAACGGGAAGGTATGGTTTTTACTTTGACCTTACCTTCTTAAGAATTTGTTCTGGCTCACTAGCAACATGGAAGCAAGTAGTGTAAATGCATGGATAGAAAACCACCCTGCTCCAGGGGGACCAGCTGGGTGTTTCAGGTGTGAAAAATACATAATTTTTATAGATAAACTATGTAGATAATGATTTTATAAAGTAGTGCCTAAAGTAATTCACAGAAGTTTAGCAGTTCCCCCTGAGTAATTCACAGGTCCTTTATACAATAGGAAGATCCACATGATAACATAGTGTGTGAAGACAGACAACTGTGTGATTTAGTTGAAGTCAACATAACATAGGTGTTGAAAATCTTTTGGCATAGGCTGGGATTATTTAAAACCAAAGACAAATTTTAAGAGAATTTCATTGTAACAGAATTTGTAATTATGCATTTGGAGACAGCAAGCCTAAACTTCATATATTTGAAATGTGATCACAATTTTGAAACAGTTCATTCTGTTTTTCCAGCTCTTCTCCATACTATAATAATAACCTAAAATTCAACTGAGACTGAATTTTTTTGTCCACATATATAATGAGATAGTTTCAGGGAGATTTTTCCTTTTTTGTAACTTTTAATGATTGGAAATTATATAAACCGTTCTCTGGAAAATGATCTGAATTATCTGCAAAATAAAATGAAGCATCTTTCAGTTTATCTGACTGAACCCTCATATATTCCAGTAGATTTCTGTAGGTCAGGGAGCCTCAGAGAAAGGGCTCTGAATAGAGAGGTGAGTGACCCTGTGTTTTCCCTGCACAGCTCAGCTCATATAATTGGTTTTACAGCTCTATATTGATCAGGCTTTTCTGGCAGAAGTGTCCTAAAAGTCTGTTCTCTACAGTAAAATGGATCTTATGTACTCTTAAAATCCTCCTGAGAATTTTGTGCTTGTGTCTACTCACTGAAGATATGGAAAGAAAAGAAGTCTTCATTAGTATTCTCCGACCTTTCTTCTTGAGTCTGCTGGTATAACTAACATTCAGGGGCTTTCCAGGTGGCATGAGTTCATTATGGTTGGCTCTGGTTTCTTTTCGTAACAACTTCCTTTGAACTTTGACATGTTCTCTGGGGATCCATCTAAACAAACCAGTTAAAATTTCCTGGCCTCGCCAGCCCTCAGCTCCAGGAAGAAGCTCTCTTGGGGAGTTCAGAATGTTCTGCTTTCCTAGGGAGTCAGAAATACCATTTTCTATATGGAAATTGAATTAGCCACTTTCCGTATTTCTCTTTCCTGGGTTAAGGGTATTGATGCACCTTTCTGAAACAGGCACTGGACTGCTCCCTTAGCCTCCTTAGAGATCTTGAGCCTGCCTAACTGGACAGGAGGCCAGAGTCGCCTAATTCTTTTTTTCTCTTTCATGTTAAAAAAAAATTCAAGTTCCAAGTATGAATACAATTAGAGTGCTAACAGCACCCGACTCCAGTACTTTTGCCTGGAAAATCCCATGGACAGAGGAGCCTGGTGGGCTGCAGTCCATGGGGTCGCTAGAGTCGGACACGACTGAGCGACTTCACTTTGACTTTTCACTTTCACGCATTGGAGAAGGAAATGGCAACCCACTCCAGTGTTCTTGCCTGGAGAATCCCAGGGACGGGGGAGCCTGGTGGGCTGCCGTCTATGGGGTTGCACAGAGTCGGACACAACTGAAGCGACTTAGCAGCAGTAGCAGCAGCAGCAGAGTGCTAACATTTCCTTTTGTGACTTCAAGGCACACAGTCATTTAAAATGACATGTGACTCGACTAATATACAAAGGCTTTTTCTGAAACCCTTTCTGCCATCCATGTATTGTTGCTAGAACTTGTGGAAGTGGGTGTGTTTAAATGTACATTCACTCAGTGCAACTTTGCCTCCTGAGTTGCTGTTTGGTCCACCCACTCAAGGTTATAAAATTAAATGTGTGATGACTAACATTCTGACCAATATCTCTGTGGTCACAGGGAGAAAAATTATTTCTGGTCATTTAAACCCTTAGGAATACAATCCTCTTGAGAATTCTGAACATATCTAAAAGTAGCTTGTATACTACTCTAGATTTAATGGTTTTTGTGTTTGGTTTTGTTTTTTTTTTTGGTTCTATATCTGGCAATATAAAATTCTCTTCATTGTTTTTTTGAGGCAATATTTTAGGGATCATAATGTTCTCTTAGCACAGTTCCTAAAAACATATTTATAAATACAACGTGTCTTTCAGTTCAGTTCAGTTGCTCAGGCATGTCCAAATTTTTGTGACCCCATGGACTGCAGCATACCAGGCCTCCTTGTCCATCACCAATTCCTGAAGCTTGCTCAAACTCATGTCAGTCGAGTCAGTGGTGCCACCAATCATCTCATCCTCTATCATCCCCTTCTCCTCCTGCCTTCTATCTTTCCCAGCATTATGGTCTTTTCCAATGAGTCAGTTCCTCACATTAGGTGGCCAAAGTATTGGAGCTTCAGCTTCAGCATCAGTCCTTCCAATGAGTATTCAGGACTGATTTCCTTTACAAAATCGACTGGTCTGATCTCCTTGCAGTCCAAGGAACTCTCAAGAGTCTTGAGAGTTCAACATCATAGTTCAAAAGCTTCAATTCTTTGGCACTCAGCTTTCTTTATGCTCCAGCTGTCACATCCATACATGACTACTGGAAAAACCATAGCTTTGATTAGATGGACCTTTATTGGCAAAGTAATGTCTCTGCTTTTTAATACACTGTCGAGGTTTGTCATAGCTTTTCTTCCAAGAAGCAAGGTCTTTTAATTTCATGGCTGCAATCACAATTTGCAATGATTTTGGAGCCCAAGAAAATAAAGTCTGCCACTGTTTCTACTGTTACTCCATCTATTTGCCATGAAGTGATGGGACCAAATGCCATGATCTTCATTTTTTGAATGTTGAGTTTTAAGCCAGCTTTTTTACTCTCCTCTTTTACTTCCATCAAGAAAATTTTCAGTTGCTCTTCACTTTCTGCCATAAGAGAGGTTTCATCTGCATATCTAAGGTTATTGATATTTCTCCTGGCAATCTTGATTCCAGTCTATGCTTCTTCCAGCCTAGCATTTCACATGATGTACCCTGCATAGAAGTTAAATAAGCAGGATGACCATATACAGCCTTGACATACTCCTTTCCCAATTTGGAACCAGTTTGTTGTTCCATGTCTGGTTCTAATTGTTTCTTGTTGACCTGCATACAGATTTCTCAGGAGGCAGGTAAGGTGGTCTGGTATTCTCATCTCTTTAAGGATTTTCTACAGTTTGTTGTGATCCACACAGTCAAAGCCTTTGGCATAGTCAATAAAGCAGAAATAGAAGTTTTTCTGGAACTCACTTGCTTTTTCTGTAATCTAAGAGATGTTGACAATTTGATTTCTGGTTCCTCTGCATTTTCTAAATCCAGCTTGTACATCTGGAAGTTCTCAGTTCACCTGTTGTTGGAGTCTCATTTGGAGAATTTTAAACATTAATTTGCTAACGTGTTAGATGAGTGCAATTGTGCGGTAGTTTGAGCATTCTTTGACATTGCCTTTCTTTGGGATTGGAATGAAAACTGACCTTTCCAGTCCTGTGACCACTGCTTAGTTTTCCAAATTTGCTGGCGTATTGTGTGGAGCACTTTCACAGCATCATCTTTTAGGATTTGATATAGCTCAACTGTAATTCCATCACCTCCACTAGCTTTGTTCATAGTGGTGCTTCCTAAGGCCCAGTGTGTGTATAATTATGAGAAAAGTCATATTATGTTTATTTTTGAGTGTGATCTTTCCAGGCAGATGCATTCTTGTGTCTTTATCTTAATCTCCTCTTTCATATTATCATATTCCATAGTCTATTCTCCCACTACTCTAATTATGGACTGTTCCCATGATTTCTTCTGTTTCCTATAAAATATTAATTGCTACCTAAAAAAACAAAGGTGAGAAGTGGGGAGGATGATATTAACCTCCATGGATGGATTTCATCAATCCTATCTCCCTTTACATACAAAAAAGAATATTTTGTCCAAATTCATAGGAATGGTCCTTTTTAACATTTAAATCTCTTGATTGTTGGCAAAGCACATATTTGTCAGGAAATTACTGAAGGAAGGCAGGCACATGCACATGTCTCCAAATACTGCCTCTTAAAATTCTATATTCCTTGAATCCATAGTTTTCCCTCCAAGGTTTATTGGCTAAATGGATAATAATCTGTCAGTTTAAATACTTTGTATTTCACATGATTCTAGGTTTTCTTCATAGTTTCAGATAATTGTGTATGTGTATATATATACACGAACATTTTTATTGAGATATAATTGACATATAACATTGGGTAAGTGTAAGGTGTACAATTTGTTGATTTGATATATTTAAATATTGCAATATGATTACCAGCATAGTGTTAGCTAACACCTCTATAATTAAAATAGTCATCATTTCTTTTTTTGGGGTAGAAACAATTAAGTTGTGGTCTCTTAGCATCTCTGAAGTTTAAAATACAGTGTTGTGGCCTATAATCCTGTGCTGTGCCTTAGATCTCTAGAACTGATTTACTACTCATTTCAAGTTTGTCCCCTTAAACAGCATATCCCCAATTCTACCACCCTCCACCCCCTGATAACCACCATTCTGCAACATGGCTTTATGAATTGGGCTTTTTCTTAGGTTTTACAACTAAGTGATATCAAACAGTATTTGCTTTCTCTGTCTGACATCTCACTTAATATAATGCATTCAAGGTCCATCAGTGTTGTTGCAAGTGGCAAGATTTCTTTCTCATGGCTGAATAATATTCTATTGTGTGTATATGTATATTTAGTAGATATATATATATATAGGGATAAACAAGTGATGGCATATAAACAAGTAGTGGCACATGTATGTCACATGTAAGACACCACTTAGGTTGTTTCCATATCTGGCTTTTGTAAACAGTGCTGCAATAATTATGGGAGTGGTTATATCTCCTCAATATTCTGTTTTCATTTCCCTTGGATATATCCCAGAAGTAGAATTGCTGGATGGTATATTAGTTCTAATTTTTTAAGGAAGCTCCACACTGTTTTCCATAGTAACTGAACCAATTTACATCACTGCCAACAGTCTACAAGGATTCCTGCATCTCTACATCCTTACCAATGCTGGTTTTCTTGATCCCCATTCTGACCCATGAGAAGTAGTTTTGATTTGCCTTTCCGTGATAAGTGACATTCAGCATTGGAATGTACCTGTTAGCCATTTTGATGTCTTTTTTGTAAAAATGTCTATTTAGTTCCTCTGCCCTTTAAAAAATTTTGTTTTATATTGAAGTGTAGGTGATCAATGGGTTTCCCCGGTGGCTCAGATGGTAAAGGGAGACCTGGTTTTGATCCCTGGGTTGTGAAGATCCCCTGGAGAAGAGAACGGCTACCCACTCCAGTTTTATTGCCTGGAGAATTCCATGGACAGAGGAACCTGGCAGGCTACAGTCAATGGGGCCACAAAGAGTCAAACATGACTGAGCAACTTTCACTTTCATAGGCGGTTAAAAATGTTGTGTTAGTTACAGGTGTATGGAAAAGTGATTCAGCTGTGCATACATATGTATCTATTCTTTTTCAAGTTCTTTTCCCATTTAGGTTATTACATAATATTGAACATATTTCCCTGTGCTATATAGTACGCCTTGTTGATTATCCATTTAGCAGTGTGTACATGTCAATCTCAAACTCCCAAACTATCCCTCCACCCCCTACAATCCTTCTGCCCTGGCAACTTTGTTCTCTAGGTCTGTGAGTCTGTTTCTGTTTTATAAATAAGTTCTTTTGTATCATTATTTAAGATTCTGCATATAGGTGATATCATATGATATTTTCTCTGACTTACTTCACTCAATATGACAATCTCTAGGTCCATGCATGGTGCTGTGAATGATATTATTTCATTGTTTTTAATGGCTGAGTACTAGTCTGTTTTGAAGACATAAGAGATGTGGGTTGGATTTCAGGGTCGGGAAGATCCCCTGGAAGAGGGTATGGCAACCCATTCCAGTATTCTTGCCTGGAGAATCCCATGGGCAGTGGAGCCTGGCAGGCTACAGTTCATAGGATTGCACAGAGTTGAACATAACTGAAGTAACTTAGCATGCATGCAATATTCCATTGTATATATGTAACTATAATACATATTCTTTATCCATTCATCTGTCAATGGACACTAAAGTTTCTTCCACATCTTAGATATTTTAAACAGTGCTGCAATGAAGATTGGAGTGCATGTATTCTTTTGAGGACCATGTTTATCTCTGAATATATGCCCAGGAGTAGGATCACTGTATCATATGGTAGCTCTGTTTTTAGTTTTTTAAGGAATCTCCATACTGTTCTCCACAGTGTCTGCACCAATTTACATTCCCACCAGTAATGTAGGAGGCTTCCCTTCTCTTCATACCTTCTCCAGCATTTATTGTTTGTGGATTTTTTGATGATGTCATTCTGACTGGTGCCATTTACCTATGTTTTGCTCTAAGAGTTGTATAGTACCTAGTCTCACCTTTAGGTCTTTAGTCCATTTTGAGTTTATTTTTGGGCATAGTGTCCAGTACTCTTGCCTGGAAAATCCCATGTACAGAGGAGCCTGGTAGGCTGCAGTCCATCAGGTCGCTAAGAGTCGGACACGTCTGAGTGACTTCACTTTCACTTTTCACTTTCACGCATTGGAGAAGGAAATGGCAACCCACTCCAGTGTTCTTGCCTGGAGAATCCCAGGGACAGGGAAGCCTGGTGGGCTGCCGTCTATGGGGTCGCACAGAGTCGGACATGACTGAAGCAACTTAGCAGCAGCAGCATAGTGTTAAAGAGTGTTCTAAATTCACATTTTTATGTGCAACTGTCCAGTTTTCCCAGCACTGTTTTTTGAAGACTGTCTTTCTTCCACTGTATAGTCTTGCCTCCTTTGTTATAGATTAATTGACCATTGATGTATGGGTTTGTGTCCAGGCTTTTTATCCTTTTCCATTGATCTGTATTTCTATTTTTGTGCCAGTACCATACTGTTTTGATGACTGTATCTTTGTAGTATTGTCTGAAGTCAGGGAGCCATTTTTTAAATTGGATTGTATTTTTTTGTTGTAATTGAGTTAAAAGTTTTTATATTCTGAATATTATTCCCTTATCAGATATGTGGTTGGCACATATGTTCTCTCATTCTGTAGTTTGCCTTTTCATTCTGTTGATGGTTTCTTTTGCTGTGCAGAAGCTTTTAACATTGATGTTGTCCCACTTTCTGGGTTTTGCTTTTGTTGTTTGTACTTTTGGTGTCATTTCCAAAAAATAATTGCATAAGCAAATTTCAAGGAGATTCTTCTATTTTCTTTTAGGAACTTTATGGTATCAGATATTCTTGCTTGTCTTTACTCCCCTTTCAAGCTAAGTTTTGTGAGCAGTGTAAAATATAGTTCCAATTTCAATTTTCCCAACATCATGTTTTTCAATTGTCCAAAGTTATCCCCATTGAGTGGTCTTGGATCCCTTGTCAAAATTAGTTGACTATATAAGCTGAGGTTTATTTCTAGACTTTTGATTCTGTTCCATTTCTCTCAATTCAGTTCAGTCACTCAGTCATGTCCGACTCTTTGCTACCCCATGAATCTCGGCACGCCAGACCTCCCTGTCCATCACCAACCCCCAGAGTTCACTCAGACTCACATCCATCGAGTCAATGATGCCATCCAGCCATCTCATCCTCTGTTGTCCCCTTCTCCTCCTGCACCCAATCCCTCCCAGCATCAGGGTCTTTTCCAATGAGTCAACTCTTCACATGAGGTGGCCAAAGTATTGGAGTTTCAGCTTTAACATCAGTCCTTCCAGTGAACACCCAGGACTGATCTCCTTTAGGATGGACTGGTTGGATCTCCTTGCAGTCCAAGGGACCCTCAAGAGTCTTCTCCAACACCACAGTTCAAAAGCATCAATTCTTCGGTGCTCAGCTGTCTTCACAGTCCAACTCTCACATCCATACATGACCACTGGAAAAACCATAGCCTTGACTAGACGGACGTTTGTTGGCAAAGTAATGTCTCTGCTTTTCAATATGCTATCTAGGTTGGTCATAACTTTCCTTCCAAGGAGTAAGCATCTTTTAATTTCATGGCTGCAATCACCATCTGCAATGATTTTGGAGCCCAAAAAAATAAAGTCTGACACTGTTTCCACTGTTTCCCTATCTATTTCCCATGAAGTGATGGGACCAGATGCCATGATCTTCGTTTTCTGAATGTTGAGCTTTAAGCCAACTTTTTCACTCTCCTCTTTCACTTTCATCAAGAGGATATTTAGTTCCTCTTCACTTTCTGCCATAAGGGTGCTGTCATCTGCATATCTGAGGTTATTGATATTTCTCCCGGCATTCTTGATTCTAGCTTATGCTTCCTCCAGCCCAGCGTTTCTCATGATGTACTCTGCATATACATTAAATAAGCAGGGTGACAATATACAGCCTTGACGAACTCCTTTTCCTATTTGGAACCAGTCCGTTGTTCCATGTCCAGTTCCAACTGTTGCTTCCTGACCTGCATATAGGTTTCTCAAGAGGCAGGTCAGGTGGTCTGGTATTCCCATCTCTTTCAGAATTTTCCACAGTTTATTGTGATCCACACAGTCAAAGGCTTTGGCATAGTCAACAAAGCAGAAATAGATGTTTTTCTGGAACTCTCTTGCTTTTTCCATGATCCAGCAGATGTTGGCAATTTGATCTATGTGTCTATATTTTTATGCCAGTACTATACTGTTTTATATACTCTAGATTTATAGTGTAGTTTGAAATCAATAAGTGTGATAACTCCAGCTTTATTCTTCATTTTCATGATTGCTTTGGCTATTAGGATTATTTTTCTATTTCTGTAAAAAAGTATTGAAGTTTTAATCAGCATTGTATTGGGTCTATAGATGGCTTTGTGCAGTATGGACATTTCAACAATATTAGTTCTTCTGATCTGTGAACATGGAATATATTTCCATTCGTGTCTTCAACTTTTTTCATAATGTCTTATAGTTTTCCTTATATAGATTTTCACTTGGTTAAATATATTTGTAAGTATTACTTTTAAAAAATTATGTTACAAATGGGATTACTTTATTTTTTTCACATATTTCAGTATTTAACACTTTTAGTGTAAATAAATTTTTAAAAAAATTCAGTGGTTTCACATTTCATTTTTTAAGATGCAAATGGTGATGTTAATTAATGCTGTTATTATTTTATTGGAGGATAATTACAATGTTGTGTGTGTATATATATACACACACACACATATACATATGTAATACATACACACACCCTCCCTCTTGCACCTCCCTCCCTGCTCGCATCCCACCTCTCTAGGTTGTCACAGAGCACCAGGCTGGGCTCCCTGTGTTCTCTTACAGAAAAAAATTCAAATTTATTACCATAGAAAACACTCATAACTGATTTATGTGTGTTAATTCTGTATTCTATAACTTTACTGAGTTTGTTGATTAGTCCCAATAATTTTTTGGATAAGTCTTTAGAAACTTGTATGTATAAGATACTAGTATCTCCAAATAATGACAGCTTTTCCTCTTTCTTTCTGATTTATATGCTTTTTATTTATTTGTATTGCCTAACAGCTCTAGTTAGGATTTCCAGTACCATGTTTAAGAAGAATGGTTAGAGTTTTCTACCACTAAATAAACTGTTAGCTTTGGTTTTGTCCTATATGGGCTTTATCATGTTGAGGTATGCTCTTTCTATACCCAATTTGTTGATGGTTATTTTGTTTTGCTTTACTGTGAAAAAAAAAACAAACATTTTGTTAAATTGTTTTTCTGCATCTGTTGAAATGATAAAGGAAAAAGTGAGTGTTAGTCACTCAATTGTGTCCAACTCTTTGTGACCCCATGGAGTGTAGCCCACCAGGCTCCACTGTCCATGGAATTTTCCAGGCAAGAATAATGGAGTGGGTTACCATTCCCTTCTCTGGGGGATCTTCCCCACCTGAGATCAAACCCATGTTTCCCATATTGCAGGCAGATTCTTTACCATTTGAGCTACCCAGGAAGTTGAAATAATATGTTTTTCTGACATTCTAGTAATATGAGATATCACATTAATTGATTCTCATATATTGAATCATCCCTATATCTCAGGGATAAATCCCACTTGGTCATGGTATATAATGCTGTTAATGTGTTGCTGAATTAATTTTACTAATATTTTCTTGTGAATTTTTGTATCTATATTCATTAGAAATATAGATCTATAATTTTCTTGTATCCTTATCTAGCTTTTGTATCAGGACAGTTCTTACAATTTGAAATGAGTTTGAAGTGACCCTACCTCTTCAAGTTTTTGGCAAGGTTTAAGATGGATTGGCATACTTTTTTTTTAATGTGTGGTAAAATTCACCTATCAAGTCTATAATGTTTTGACTGCTGTAGCCTGGTGGAATAGTCTGAAACCAGTAGGTATGATGCCTCCAGCTTTGTTCTTTTTTCATCAAGATTCCTTTCACTATTCAGCATCTTTTGTAGGTCCGTGTAAATTTTAATATTATTTGTTGTAGTTCTGTGATAAATGTCATGAGGATTTCCATAGGGATCGCATTAAATCTGTAGATTGCCTTGGGTGGTATGAACATTTAGCAATATTAATTCTTCCAATCAATGAATATCTTTATTTGCATAATCTTTAATTTCCTTCATCACTGTCTTATAGTTTTCAGAGTATAGGTCATTCATTTCCTTGGTTAAGGTTTTGATTCTGTTTTAAATGGGATTGTTTCCTTGCTTTTTCTTTCTGATTGCTCATTAGTGTATAGAAAAGCAGCAGATGTCTGTATAGTAACTTTGTATCCTTTTATTTTACTGAATTCGTCTTATTAGTTCTAATAGTTTTTTGGTGGAAATATTAGTTTTCTATAAATATTATGTCATCTTCAAACAGTAACAATTTAGCTTTTCCCTTCCAGTTTGGATATCTTTTATTTCTTGTTTTATTCCTATGGGTTGGATTTCCAATACTGTGTTAAATATGAGTGACAAAAGTGGGGATCCTTGCCTTATTCCAGATTTTAGAAGGAAAGACTTTTCCTGTTGAGTATGATATTAGCTGTGAGACTGTCATAAATAGCATTTATTACATTAAGAACTTTTCTCTCTGTACCAATTTTGACAAGAGTGTCTATTATGAAAAATGTTGAATTTTGTCAAATGCTGTTTCTATATCTAGAGAGATGATCATGTGATTTTTATATTTTTTTACATAATGTTTTGTATCTCATTGATTTGGGAATACTGAACCCATTCATGCATCACTGGAATAAATCCCACTTGGTTATGGTGTATGGTCCTTTTTATATGTTGTTTTATTTGATTTGCTAATATTTTGTTGAGGATTTTTGCATTCATATTCATCAGTGATACTGGCCTGTAATTCTCTTTTTGTGGTGTCCTTGTCTGGCTTTGGAATAGGATGATGGTGGCCTTATAGAATGAGGTTTGGAGATTTCCCTCCTCATCATTTTTTTTTTTAAATAATAGTTTGACTTAGATGGATATTAACTCTTCTTTAAATATTTGGTAGAATTTACCTGTGCAGCAGACTGGTCCTGGACTTTTACTATTGGGGATGTTTTTATTGCTTATTTAATTTCATTACTAGAAATTTTTCTATATAAATTTTCTATTCATTGTTCAGTCTTGGGAGATTGTACATTTCTAGGAATATACTCATCTTCTAGGTAGTCCATTTGTTGGCATATATTATATGCCATTATATGTTATTTATAGTAATCTCTTATGATACTTTGTTTTTCCGTGGTGTTGATTGCAACTGTTAGTATTTCATTTCTGATGCTATTTATTAGGGCCCTCTCTTTTTTTCTTTATGAACCTGGCTAAAAGTTTATCAATTTTATCTTTTCAAAGAACTAGCTCTTGGTTTCATTGATCTTATCTAATTTTTTTAAGTCTCAATCTTATTTTTTTTCTGATCATTATTATTTTCTTTTAACTTGGAGTTTTGCTTTTTTCTCTTTTTCTAATTTCTTTAGATGTAAGATTGGATCAGTTATATGAATTTTTATTGTTTCCTGAGGTAGGCCTGTATTACTAAAAACTTCCATCTTAGAACTGCTTTTACTGCATCCCATAGATTTAGGAATGCTGTGTTTCCACTTTCATTTGTTTCTAGTTTGTTGTTGTTGTTGTTCAGTCACTCAGTCATGTCTGACTCTTGCAACCCCGTGGCTAGCAGCAGGCCAGCCCTCTGTCCCTCACCATCTCACAAAGTTTGCCCAAGTTCATGTCCATTGCATTGGTGATGACATCTAGTCATCTCATCCTCTGACGCCCTCTTCCCCTTCTGCCCTCAATCTTTCCCAGCATCAGGGACTTTTCCAATGAGTCAGCTGTTTGCATCAGATGACAAAAGTACTGGAGTTTCAGCTTAAGTGTTAGTCCTTCCAACAAGTATTCAGGGTTGATTTCCTGCTGTCCAAGGGACTCAGGACTCTTCTCCAGCACCACAGTTTAAAGGGGTCAATTCTTTGGTGCTCTGCGTTCTTTACTGTCCAGCTCTCACAACTGCACGTACCCACTGGGAAGACCACATAGCCTTGATTATACGGACCTTTGTCAGCAGAATAATGTCTCTGCTTTTCAACACACTGTCTAGGTTTGTCATATCTTTCCTGCCAAGAAGCAAACGTCGTCTGATTTCATAGCTGCAGTCAACATCCACAGTGATTTTAGAGCCCAAGAAGTGAAAATCTGTCAATACTTCCACCTTTCCCCCCTCTATTTGCCATGCGGCAATTCTAGTACTTTGGCCACCTCATGCGAAGAGTTGGCACATTGGAAAAGACTCTGATGCTGGGAGGGATTGGGGGCAGGAGAAGGGGACGACAGAGGATGAGATGGATGGATGGCATCACTGATTCGATGGACGTGAGTCTGAGTGAACTCCGGGAGTTGGTGATGGACAGGAAGGCCTGGCGTGCTGCGATTCATGGGGTCACAAAGAGTCGGACACGACTGAGCGACTCAACTGAACTGAATGGGGCCTGATGCCAAGATCTTATTTTTAATATTTAGTTTTAAGCCAGCTCTTTCACTCTCCTCCTTCACCTTCATCAAGAGGCTCTTTAGTTCTTCTTCATTTTCTGCCTTTAGAGTGGTATCATCTGCACATCTGATGTTAATGATATTTCTCCCACCTATCTTGATTCCAGCTTGTAACTCATCCATCCTGGCATAGTTCATGATGTGCTCAGCATATAGATTAAACAAACAGGGTGACAGCAGACAGCCCTGTCGTACTCCTTTCTCAATCTTGAACCAATCAGTTGTCCCATACAGGGTTCTAACTGTTGCTTCTTGACCTGCATACAGGTTTCTCAGGAGTCAGGTAAGATGGTCTGGTATTTCTATCTCTTTAAGAGCTTTCCACAGTTTATTATGATCCATACAGTCAAAGGCTTTGGCATAGTCAATGAAACAGAGGTAATTTTTTTTTTTTTTAATTCCCTAGCTTTCTGTATGATCCAGCAAATGTTGGCATTTTGATCTCTGGTTCCTCTTCCTTTTCTCAACTCAGCATGGCCATCTGGAAGTTCTTTGTCCACATAATGCTGAAGCCTAGTATGCAAGATTTTAAGCATGACCTTTACTAGCTTGGGAGATGAGTGCAATTGTCCCATGGTTAGCACATTCTTTAGTACTACCCTTCTTGGGAATTGGGATGAGGATTTAGGAATGTTGTGTTTCCACTTGCATTTGTCTCTATGTATCTTTTTTATTTTGTATTGATTTCCATGACTCATTGATAGTTTAGTAGCATATTGTCTGGCTTCCTGTGTTTGTTTTCTCCAGTTGTTTCTTCTTGTTGTTAATTTCTACTGCTATTTTGTTGTAGTTGGAAAAGATGTTAGATATCATTTTTATGTTTCTAAATTTTCTGAGGCTTCTATCTGGCTGAGTATGTGATCTGCCTAGAGAAGGTTCATGTGCCCTGCTGCTTTTGGATAAATGTTCTATATAAATCTCTAAAGCACAATAGGCTAAATAATGTATTGAAGGCCAATGATTCTATATTGATTTTCTGTCTGGATGATATGTCCATTGATGTAAAGAGCCCTACAATTACTGCGTTATTGTGAATTTCTCCTTTTATGTCTTTCAGGATTTGCTTTATATATTCATGTGTGCCTTTGTTCAGTAAATATATATTTACAAGTGTTCAATCTTCTTGTTGGACCGACTTCTTCATAATTATGTAATGCCTTTCTCTGTGTCTTGTTACAGTCTTTATTTTAAAATTTATTTTCTCTGATATAAGTGTTGCTACCCCAGTTTTCTTTTTATTTCCATTTGCATGGCTTATCTTTATCCATCCCCTTTCAGTCTGTATTTGTCTTTAGATATAAAATAACCCTCTTGTAGGCCACATATATGTGGATCTTGCTTTTTTATTCATTCTACCATTTGATGTCTTTTGCCTGTAGCATTTAATTCATTTACATATCATTATTGATAGTTATGTACTTATTGAAATTTTGTTGTTTTCTGATTGTTTTTGCAGTCTTTGTTCCTTTCTTCTCTTGTTCTTTGTGATTTGATGACTGTTCTGGATGTTATGTTTGGATTCCTTTCCCTTTATTTTTTGTGCATCCATCATAGATTTTTGGTCTATAGTTTCCACTAGCTTTATTTGTAATAAAGAGATAGAGGTATCTATTTTAAGTTTATGATCCCTTTAATTCAATACATTCTAACAGCCCTAAATTTTTACTCCCCTCCCTCCATGTTTTATGTTTTTGACATATTTTACATCTTTTTGTTTCATGTATCCCTTATCTACCTATTGTAGATATGCATGATTTTACTACTTTTGTCTTTTAACGTTTCTACCTGCTTTATACGTGTGTGATCTGCTGCTTTTTTTGCATTTGCCTTTTCCAGTGAGTTTTTTCTTTAATAGTTTTCTTATTCTAATTGTTGTCTTTTCTTTTCTACTTAGGGAAATCCCCATATCTTTTCTTGTAAAGTTGGTTTAGTGGTGATGAACTCTTCTATCTTTTGTCTATAAAACTCTTTATCTCATCTTTAATTCTGAATAATAACCTTACCAGGTAACATATTCTTGTTTATAGTTCTTCTTAAATTTCAGAATTCTGAATTATCATGCTTCTCCCTCTGGGCTATAAAGCTTCTGCTGAAAAGTTAGTAATGGTCTTATGAGAGTTCTCCAAACATAAATATTTGCTTTTCTCTTACTGCTTTAAATATTCTTTATCTTTAATTTTGGCTATTTTTTATTAGTATCTTTGTGTGAACTTCTTTAAGTTCATCTTGTTTGGGACTTTCTGTGATAATTGGATGTATTTTTATTTCCAGGGCTAGGGAATTTTTACCTAATATTTTTTTCAGCATATTTCCTGCTCATTTCTTGCTCTCTTTTTCTTCTGGGAACCCTATAATGTGAATGCTAGTATGGTTAAAGTGTCTTTAAAAATTATTTTCATTTTTGTTGTTGTTCAGCTTGGGTGATTTGAACTATTGTGTCTTTCAGATAACTGATCTATTTTTATGTATCATCTAGACTTCTGTTGATTCTCTCTAGTGTTTTGTTTGGGTTTTTTTGTTTGTTTGTTTCAGTTAATTGTATTTTTCAGCTGTGATTGGTTGTTTTCTATTTATTGATATTTTTACTGTGCTTATCCATTCTTCTTGCAAGATCAGTGAATACGTTTATGATTATTGTTTTGAACTCTTCATCAGGGAGATTTTTGCTTATCTCCATTTCATTTACCTCTTTTTTGGAGAGTTTTGTCTTATCTTTCATTTGGAACATATTCGTCTGCTTCCTCATTTTGCCTAAGTGTCTGTATTTATTTCTGTTTATTTTTTCTGTATTTATGTATGTCCATATGTCTCCCAGTCTTAGAGAAGCTGCCTTGTTGTAGGATATACAGTCCTATGGGGCACTGCGGCATGTGCTGGCTGGTCACCAGAGCTACATGCTCCAGGTGTCTCCCCCAATATGAGCTACAGGCTCCCTTTGGTTGTGGTCAGGCTATCTATATTGGTAAGATGCCTGGCCCACAGCCTGACCAGATGTGAGGCCCTTCCACATTAGGCTCTGTGGGCTTCTGGAGGGCAGAGCTGGCTCCCTGCCACCCAATGCTGCCAGATGTGCAGGCCTGTGGGGGGATGGGGCAGACACCCCATGCTAGTAGGCTTTAGAGAGGAATCCAAAGTGTCGATTGCCAGCACAGTGTCAAGGTGGTACAAGAGGATCCAAAAATGGCCTCCATCAGCATCTCAGTCCCTAGGAGGAATCCTTGAGGCCTCCTGTCCTTCTGAGAGGCTTTCAAAGATCAGAAAATGTGTCTTTCAAATTACCGCCTCTGTACTGGAACTCATAGCAGTGAGTTTTCATCTGTGCCCTTTAATAGAAGAGTCGCTATTTCCTGTAGCCCATCAGCTCTCCTGAATGTAAGCCTCACTTGTTTTCAAAGCCCAGCTTCCTGGGAGTTCATCTTCCCATTGCAGGGCTCCTGAATTTGGGAGCCCCATATAGGGCTTGGACCCCTTGCTCCTTGGGGAGGGACTGTGTGTTTGTTATAACCTTCCATTTCGAGTTACCCACTTGAGGACCTGGGCCCTTCTTTGTGCAGATTCTTGTCTGCTAGTCTTTAGGTCATTCTCAGAGATAGCTGCTCTGTAAATAGTTGTAATTTTGGTGTTCGTATGAGAGGAGGCGAGCTTAGTGTCTTCTTACTCCATTATCTTGATCTCTTCTCTCACATTTGGACTTGTTATTGACTTGTAAGGACTTACTAATACCATTTTATTGTTTTCTGGTTGTTAAGTATTTTAATTCTTTTTTTTCTCTGTTTCTGCCTATCTTTGTATGTTAGACAGTTTTAATGGTGGGTGACATGCTTTATTTCCCCTTTCTTTTGCTTTCTGGTTACCATGATAGTAGTAGTGCTGGTTTAGTCACTAAGTTGTGTCTGACTCTGCAACCCCATGGGCTATAGCCCACCAGGTTCCTCTGTCCATGGGACTTTTGCAGGCAAGAATACTGGAGTTGCCATTTCCTTCTCCAGGGGATCTTCTTGACCCAGGGATCGAATCCAGGTCTCCTGCATCTCCTGCATTGCAGGCGAAATCTTTACTTATTGAGCCATCAGGGAGGCCCACATGGTTACCATGAGGCTTACATAAAACATCTAACAGATGATATAGCCCATTTTTAGCTGATAGCAACGTAGTTTCAATTGCCTACAAAAGCTTCACCTGTTTACTCACCCTTTTATATTTTTGATGTCATTATTTACTACTTTTGTATTCATTGAGTTATAGTAGCTATATTTTTACTACAGCTTTATTTACCTTTGTGTTACCAATACATTGTATGTGAAAGTGAAGTCGCTCAGTCGTGTCTGACTCTTTGCGACCCCATGGACTGTAGCCTACCAGGCTCCTCAGTCCAGGGAATTTTCCAGGCAAGAGGCTTTAGAGAGGAATCCAAAGTGTTGATTGCCAGCACCAGTGTCAAGGTGGTACAAGAGGATCCAAAAATGGCTGCCGTCAGCATCTCAATCCCCAGGAGGAGTCCTTGTGGCCTCCTGTCCTTCTGAGAGGCTTTCAAAGATCAGAAAGTGGGTTGCCATTTCCTTCTCCAGGGGATCTTCCCAACCCAGGGATCAAACCCAGGTCTCCCACACTGCAGGCAGACACTTTACCACCTCAGCTCCTGGGAAGCCCAATATGTTGTATACATTCAGGTATTTTCTAATCACTGAAGCCTCATTTCTTTTCAGTTTGAAGACTCAAGTTTTTGTTGTTGTTTTTCCTGAGAAAGTGTTTACTATTCCTTCATGTCTGAAGAATAACTTTGCCAGATGGCGTATCCCTTGCTGGAAGTTTTCTTTCTTTGAGCACTTTGAATATGTCATTTCACTCTCTCCTGGCCTGAGAAACCTGCTGATAGCCTAGGTGAGTTTCCTTTGAAGGCTAAAATCTTTTTTCCCCCTGACTTTTTTTTAGGATTCTCCTTTTCTTTGATTTTTACCATTTTATTATAATGTGTCTTAAAGGTCTTTTTGTATTTAAGTACTTTGATATCTTTTCAAACTTGGATGCCCAAGTCTCTCCAGATTTGAGAAATCCTCAGCTATTATTTATTTAAATAAGCTTTCTGCTCCTCTTCTTCCTCCCTTCTGCTCCTGGAATCTTAATTATTCTAGTACTTGTTCTTTTGATGGAATCTCATAGATCACAGACTCTTCCCTCTTTATTCTTTTTCCTTTGTTCTGCTCTAATTGAGTTATTTCAAAATTCCTTGTCCTCTAATTCACTTTTTCTATAGTGAATTAGAGCTATATATGTTCTCTATTGCAATTTTCATTTCATTCATTAAATTCTTCAGATCCAGAATTTGTTTGGTTCTTTATGAATCTTATCTCCTTGGTAAATATGTCATTTTGTTCATTTTTCTCTGATTTCATTGTCTTTCTGTTTTTTCTTTATGATTCACTGAGTTTCTTCAAAATAGCTATTTGAATTACCAACTGGGTCACAAAATTCCCTGCTTAAGAGCTTGGTTGTTGGCGAATAGTTGTTTTTTGGTGATGCTATGTTTCCCTGATTTTTCATATCCCTTGTACATTTTTGCATTGCTTTTCTCATTTGAAGTGGCAAAAAGGTCCTTAAAATGATACTAATTGCCTTCAGGTGGAATATACTCCTCATTGGTACTGTTATCCTGGGGTTGTCTCCACCTTTGAAGGTTCAAGTCTGTGGTTTTTCCCTTGTCCACGGATCCTGATCCAATTTTTCTGATAGCACTCTATTTAGCAGACTTGCAGGCACCACTATACTCAAGAGCATGCATAAGGAGCAGGCTGCACAGTGAAGGGAGGTATGTATGATTTTAGCACTTGGGGTTTTGGTGGTACTCAGACTCCAGGAAGATACTTGGGGGAGGTAGTCCCACAAGTTCAGGGGTAGACTTCTTGTTGAAATTTTGAGTGTTGATAGCAAGGATCACCTTTGATATTCTTTGATATTGATACTGATTTTTATATTCTTAACTGCCTCTTTCTTGATGTTCTGCCTCCCCACAATTATAAAGACTTAAGTACTGTGGGTGCTACTAGAAAGAAATGTATTTCACCAGCAGCATCGCGTACAACTGGGGTAGCCAGGTATTTGCTCCCCACTCTGCTTTAAGCTCAGACAGTAAAGCATCTGCCGGCAATGCGGGAGACCTGGGTTAGGAAGATCCCCTGGAGAAGGGAATGGCTACCCACTCCAGTATTCTAGCCTGGAAAATTCCATGGACAGAGGAACCTGGTGGGCTACAGTCCATGGGATCACAAAGAGTCAGATACGACTGAGCAACTTCACTTCGCTTCACTTCTGCTTTAAGAGAGGTTGCTGCTGCCCAATAATTTGGTTTCAGGCAATTTTGCTTTGGGGCCAGAGGTTGGGGGAAGGACAGTGGTGCAGGAAAAATTCCTCTTACCCCATCCCTACAATCACACTCATATTTTTGTTGTTGTTCCCATTGTGTGCTGAAATCAACCCTTGGGAAGACTGAAATTCTGCAAATTCTCCCTCATCTGGATATTTGCCCAGGTCACCCCTTCTAGGTTTTATTCCAGACTAAATGGAGAGGAGTTGGGGATAGCTATTACTCAGAGCTCAGGGGGATGAAACATCCCCAAAGTCCCATGGCATATACTGCTGAATCCTGCAATTCCCACAAAGATTGTCAGTTGAATGTCTAATTAATTATTCAAAAATGGGGAGGAAGAACATCTTAAACCACCAAGATGCTGGTGTCATTCCTGCATCCTTTGAAACATGAAGAACAGCAATGTTTGCTGACCTTAGCTTCAACTTAATGATTCAATAGACTTGATTCAACTATAATTACTATAATAGACTTCATTTATTCTGATTTTTCTTTTCTTTGTAAACTTTCACTATTAGTTTCTAAGAGCAAAATGGATACCTCAGAGGTAGCAGTATCAACCCATCCCATTTTCACCCTCATTTCCCAAAGTATAGAAATTACCTTGGATATATACCATTTAAACAACTTCTTAAAATAAATGTTGATAAAGTTTTTGAGATGCTTTGCACAAAAAAAGTTAAACATAGAAAATATCTGAGAATTTTGAAAAACAAATTTCTCAGACCAAACATTGTTTTTACTTTTCTATACATATATAACTTATAAACTCAGATATATAGGACCCTCCAGATGTTTTATCCTAGGAGTTCTGTAATTATTACTTATTTACAGTGAACTTTGAGGGATTTAAAATTAATGAAATGGAAACATATTGATTGTAATGAGAATACTAGTAAGTTTATTTTTTAAATGTATTTTTTGAAAAATCATTTTGTTCTTTGAAACAGAGACAAATTAACTATTACATGTTAAGGAATTTTGCTGAAAATTATTCTCTAACATAATTACCAGGGGGAAAGTCAATATTCGATTCTTATGATATTGTAGTAATATTATAGTATTACAGTTATTAACTATCAATCTGATGGGTAATTATTAGTAATCCCAATTCCAGAGAGCATATTACTTCACTAATTCATGTAAGTCTTACCTCATGAGTCATCAATATTTCTGCTATGGTTGTTATCCTAAGTTTGTTTTTAATTTTTATTTTGTATTAGAGTATAGTTTATTAACAATGTTGTATTAGTTTCTGGTGCACAGTAAAGTGATTCAGTTATACAAGTATCCATTCTTTTTCAAATCCTTTTCCCATTTATGTTATTATAGAATATTGAGCAACATTTCCTGTGCTGTACATTGGGTCTCGTTGGTTATCTGCTTTACATATAGCAGTGTGTACATGTCAATCCCAAACTCCCTTCTCCCTGGTAACCATAAGTTCTTTCTCTAAGTATGTAAGTCTGTTTCTGTTTTATAAACAAATTCATTTTTAAGATTCTGCATATAAGCAGTATCATATGATATTTTGCCTTTCTCATACTTAGTATGATAATCTCCAGGTTCATCTGTATCACTTGCTGCAAATATGATTATTTCATTCTTTTTGATGGCTTAGTAATATTCTGTTGTATATAGGTACCACATGGTCTTCATCAATTCACCTGTTGAAGGGCATTTCGGTTCCTTCCATGTCTTGGCTATTATAAACAGCACTACAATGAACATTGGAGTGTGGGGAAATACACTTTCAGTCATTCTCAGGATATGTGCCCAGGAGTGAGATTGCTGGATAATATGGAAATATTTTTAGTTTCTTGAAGAACCTCCATGTTTTCCTCCACAGTGCCTGTACCAATTTACATTCCCACCAACAGTGCAAGAGGGTTCCCTTTTCCCTATACCCTCTCCATCATTTATTACTTGTAGATTTTTTTGATGATGGCCATGCTGACTGGTGTGAGGTGATACCTCATTGCAGTTTTTAATTTCTCTAATAATTAGTGGTATTGAACATCTTTTCATGTGCTTCTTGGCCATCTGTACATCTTCTTTGTAGAAATGTATATTTAGCTCTTCTGCCCATTTTTTAATTGGGTTCTTTGCTTGTTTGATGTTGAGCTGCCTGAGCTGTTTGTAGATTTGGAGACTAATCCTTTGTTGGTCATATCATTTGCAAATATTTTTCCCCCATTTTGTGTGTGTTATCTTTTAGCTTTTGTTTATGATTTCCTTTGCAGTGCAAAATGTTTTGAGTTTAATTAGGTCCCATTTATTTATTTTTGGTTTTGTTTCCATTACTCTAGGAGACAGATTGAAAAAAATATTGCTGTATTTTATGTCAAACAATGTTCTGCCTATGGTTTTTTTTTTTCTGAGCGTTTTATAGTATCTGAATTTACATTTAGGTCTTTAATCTATTTTGATTATTTTTGAGTATATTATTATAGAATGTTCTAATTTCATTTTTTTACATGTAGCTGTCCAGTTTTCCCAGCACCATTGCTTGAAGAGACTGTCTTTTCTCCATTGCTTAGCATTGCTTTCTTTGTCATAGAAAAAATTGACCATAAGTGCATGAATCTGGAGTCTGGGGGACTGATTCCTCCAGCTCCACTTTTCTCAAGAGCTTTGGCTGTTTGGGGTCTTTTGTGTCTCCTTAAAAATTCAAAGATTTTTTTTGTTTGTTTTTGATAACTTGCTGGTTTGTTCAGTCATGTCTGACTCTTTGCAACCCCATGGACTGTAGCACACCAGTCTACAGTTCATGGGATTCTCCAGGCAAGAATACTGAGTGGGTTGCCATTTCCTTCTCCAGGGATCTTCCCTACCTAGGGATTGAACCCGAGTCTCCTGCATTGCCGGCAGATTCCTTACCATCTGAGTTCTGTTAAAAATACCATTGATAATTTAATAGGGATTGCATTGAATCTATAGATTGCTTTGGGTAGTATAGTCATTTTGACAGTATTGATTCTTCCAATTCAGGAAAATGGTGTATCTTTCCATCTGTGTCATCTTTTGATTTCTTTCATTATCATCTTACAGTTTTTGGAGTTTGGGTCTTTTGCCTCCTTAGGTAGGTTTTTCCTGGACAATTTATTCTTTTTGATATGAAGGTAAATGGGATTGTTGCTTGAATGTCTCTGATCTTTCTTTGTTACTGTATAAAAATGCAACAGATTTCAGTGTATTCATTTTGTATCCTGAAACCTTACCACATTCATTGATGAATTCTAGCAGTTTTCTGGTAGCATCATTTTTTTGGAAAGATTTCTGTTATTTCATTGATGTATAGTTGATTTACAATGTTAATTTCCACTGTACAGCAAAGTGATTCAGTTATACATATACATACATTCTTTTTTCATACTTTCTCATTATAGTTTATCAAAGGACATTGAATATATGTCTGTGCTATACAGTAGGACCTTGTTGATATGTTCTATATATAACAGTTTACATCTGCTAATCCCAGATTCCCAATTCATCCCTCTCCCTCACCCCTCCACCTTGACAACCACAAGTCTATTCTATATTTGTGAGCCTGTTTTGTAAATAAGTTCATTTGTGTCCCATCACTTATCACATATAAGTGATATCATATTTCACCTTTCTCTTTCCGAATTACTTCACTTGGTATGATGATCTCTAGGTCCATCCATGTTCCTGCAAATGGCATTATTTCATTCCTTCTTATGGCTGAGTAGTGTTCCATTGGGTATATGTACCATATTATCTTTAGCCATTCATTTAACAATGGATATTTGGAGAAGACAATGGCACCCCACTCTCGTACTCTTGCCTGGAAAATCCCATGGACGGAGGAGCCTGGTGGGCTGCAGTCCATGGGGTCGCTAAGAGTCAGACACAACTAAGCGACTTCACTTTCACTTTCATGCATTGGGGGAGGAAATGGCAACCCACTCCAGTATTCTTGCCTGGAGAATGCCCCAGGGATGGGGGAGCCTGGTGGGCTGCCGTCTACGGGGTCACACAGAGTCGGACATGACTGAAGCGACTTAGCAGCAGCAACGATGGACATTTAGGTTGTTTCCATGTCTTAGCTATTGTAAATAGTGCTACTGTGAACATAAGCATGCATAGAACTATATGAAAGATAGATTTTAAAAACCATCTTAATATGTAAAGTTCAGTAGTCTGGTAGCATCTTTAGGATTTTCTATGCATAGTATTGGAGAAGGCAATGGCACCCCACTCCAGTACTCCTGCCTGGAAAATCCCATGGATGGAGGAGCCTGGTAGGCTGCAGTCCATGGGGTCGCTGAGGGTCGGGCACGACTTGAGCGACTTCACTTTCACTTTCATGCATTGGAGAAGGAAATGGCAACCCACTCCAGTGTTCTTGCCTGGAGAATCCCAGGGACGGGGGAGCCTGGTGGGCTGCCGTCTATGGGGTCACACAAAGACACGACTGAAGTGACTTAGCAGCAGCACGTATAGTATCACATCATCTGCAAATAGTGACAGTTTTACTTATTTTCCAACTTGGATTCCTTTTTTTTCTCTGATTTCCAGAACTAGAATTTCCAAAACTATTTTGAATAACAGTGGTGAGAGTGGACATCCTTATCTTGTTTCTGATTTTAGAGGAAATGCTTTCAACTTTTCACAATTGAATATGATGTTACTTATAGGTTTGTCATATATGGTCTTTATTATGTTGAGGTATATTCTCTCTGTGTCTGCTTTCAAGAGAATTTTTATAAATGGGTATTGATTTTTGTCAAAAGCTTTTTCTGCATCTAATGATTGTATTGTTTTTGTTCAGTTTGATGAAGTGATATATATCACACTGATTTTCAGATATTGAAAAATCCTGGCATCTCTGGGATAAACCCTACTTGATCATAGTGTGTGACCCTTCATGTATTGTTAGGTTTGGTTTATCAGTGATATTCGCCTCTAATTGTCTTTATTTTTTTGTTTAGTGATATCTTCATCTGGTCTTGGTACAAGAGTGATGGTGGCCTCATAGAATGAGTTTGGGAGGTTTCCTTCTCTCGTTTTTTGGAATAGATTCAGAAGGCTAGGTTTTAACTGTTCTCTAAATGTTTGATAGAATTCACCTGTGAAGCTGTCTGGTCTTTGACTTTTTGTTTGTTGGGAGATTTTAAATCCCAGTTTCAATTTCAGTACTTATGAGTCTATTTACATTTATTATTTCTTCCTGGTTCAGTCATGGGAGATTGTACATTTCTAGACATTTGTCCAGTTGATATCTGATATCAGTCTCTTGTAGACACCATATATGTCTTGTTTTTTTAATCCATTCAGCCAGTCTGTGTCTTTTAGATGGAACATTTGTTTATATTTAAAAGTAGTTATCAATATGCATGTTCATATTGCCATTTTGTTTATTGTAGGTATAGGTGTTTGTAGGTGTTTTTTCTTCCCTATTTCCTTTTTCCTCTTGTGATTTTATGACTAACATTTTATATTTTGTTCAGAGTCCTTGTTCTTTTATGTGTATCTGTTATAGATTTTCAATCTCCAGTTACCATGAGGTTTCACTATAGCAGTCTCTCTATATAAATGACATTGTTTTAAGTTGCTGTCCTTTTCATTTTAAATGCATTTTTAGTGTGTTGCATTTGTACTGTCCTTGCGGTCGCCAGTTTTTATATCATATTGGTATATGGATAAAAAGATCTTCATGACCCAGATAACCATGATGGTGTGATCACTCACCTAGAGCTAGATATCCCGGAATGTGAAGTCAAGTGGACCTTAGGAAGCATCACTATGAACAAACTAGTGGAGGTGATGGAATTTCAGTTGAGCTATGTCAAATCCTAAAAGATGATTATGTGATAGTGCTGCACTCAATATGCCAGCAAATTTGGAAAAGTCAGCAGTAGCCACAGGACTGGAGAAGGTCAGTATTCATTGCAATCCAAAAGAAAGGCAATTCCAAAGAATGTTAAAACTACCACACAATTGCACTCATCTCACATGCTAGTAAAGTAATGCTCAAAATTCTCCAAGCCAGGCTTCAACAGTACGCGAACTTCCAGATGTTTAATCTGGATTTAGAAAAGGCAGAGGAACCAAAGATCAAATTGCCAATATCCACTGAATGATCAAAAAGGCAGAGAGTTCTAGAAAAATATCTACTTCTGCTTTATTGACTATGCCAAAGCCTTTGACTGTGTGGATCACAACAAACTGGAAAATTCTTAAAGAGGTGTGAATACCAGACCATCTTACCTGCCTCCTGAGAAATCTGTGTGCAGGTCAAGAAGCAACAGTTAGAACTGGACATGGAACAACAGACTGGTTCCAAATCAGGAAAGAAGTACATCAAGGCTGTATATTGTCACCCAGCTTATTTAACTTCTATGCAGAGTACATCATGAGAAATGCTGGGCTGGATGAAGCACAAGCTGGAATCAAGATTGCCGGAAGAAATACCAATAACCTTGGATATGCAGATGATACCATGCTTATGGGAGAGCGCAAAGAGGAACTAAAGAGCCTTTTGATGAAAGTGAAAGAGGAGAGTGAAAAAGTTGGCTTCAAACTCAACATTCAGAAAACTAAGATCATGGCATCTGGTCCCATCACATCATATAGGTGGGGAAACAATGTAAACACTGACAGACTTTATTTTCTTGTGTTCCAAAATCACTGCAGAGTGTAACTGCAACCATGAAATTAAAAGACACTTGCTCCTAATATTGTCCCAGAGGTCTCTTAGACTGTCCTCATCTTTTTTTATTCTTTTTTCCTTATTCTGTTCTGCAGCAGTGGTTTGCACCACTCTGTATTTCAGCTCATTCATCCATTCTTCTGCCTCAGTTTTTCTGCTAGTGATTTTGTCTTCTGCATTTATTAATTTCAGTTATTGTTTAATTTGTTTGTTTGTTCTTTAATTCTTATAGGTCTTTGTTAACCATTACTTGTGTCATCTTGATCTGTGCCTCCATTCTTTTTCTGAGATCTTGCATCATCTTTACTATCATCACTCTGAATACTTTTTCAGGTAGATTGCCTGTCTCTACCAGTTGTTGTTCTGGGATTTTATCTTGTACCTTCATCTGGGATATATTCCTCTGTCATCTCATTCAAATTTTCTGTATTGTGGTTTCCATACCTTAGACTATAGCATTGTAATTCTTGCTTCTGATATCTAGTGGATGAATTCCCACATGGCATAGTGGTAAATAATCTGCCTGCCAATGCAGGAGTCTCTAGTTCAGTCCCTGGGTCAGGAAGATCCCCTGGAGAAGGAAATGGCAACCCACTGCATTACTCTTGTCTGGGAAATCCCATGGACAGAGGAGACTGGCGGACTACAGTCCATGGGGTCAGAGAGAGTAGGACGCAACTAAGCAAACGTCTAGTGTAGGAGGCTGTCTAAGAGGCTTCTGTGGGTAGGAGGGAACAGTTCTTGCCTACTGCTGAATGGAGCTGAGTCTTGTCCCTCTGTGCAGGCTCTATCTGTTTATCTGGCCTCTGTGTGCTCAGGAAGACTTTAAGCAGCCTGTCTGCTGATGGTTGGGGCTTTTTTCCCCACCCTGTTGGTTGTTTGGCTTGAGATATCCCAGCACTGGCACCTGCAGGCTACTGGGTGGGACAAAGTCCAGGTGGGAACATGCAGCTTCCAGGAGGGACACCAATTGGTATTCCCTGGAATCCTGCTGCCAGTGTCTTTTTTGCCACAGTGAGCCACAGCCACCCACCACCTTCACAGAAGTCCCTCCAGTGCTACCAGGAAGGTTGACCCAGTTCTTTTACAGGGTCACTTCCCCCCCCTCCCCCTTAGTCCTGGTCTGCACGAGAATTTAGAAGCACCTTCCAATAGTGGAGTTTCTGATTCCCCAGGCTTGTGGAATTCCTATGATAAAACCCTGATGATCTTCAAAGCCAGGTTCTCCGGAGTCTCCTCATCCTATTACCAGATCCCCTAATGCATCGTTCAGAACTCTTGATTCCACGGGAGAACTTCTGTGGCTAGGATAGTTATTTTTCAGTTTGTAGGTTGCCCACCCAAAGGTATGGGACTTGATTTTATGCTATTACACCCCTTCTCCCATCATGTTGTGCTTATTCTTTGTCTTTAGATACAGGCTATCTTCCTTTTGGTAGCTTCCAGTGTTTTTTGTCAGTAGTTGTTTAGCAATTAGTTGAGATCTTGGTATTTTCTTCAAGACATGAGCTCTCATCCTTCTACCCCATTACCTTGTCTCTTTCCACCTAAGTGTTTTAACCATTGTAGTATATATATTGGTGTGGGCTTTTCATATTCAGGAATTTAAAATAATTCATAATCCTAATGAGCATATAGAACAAAAGGAAATTATTTGTTAAACTTAGATAACTATCTCAATATACTAAAAATAATTTAGAATACCTAGAATTTGAATCAGATGGTAAATTGATTACAGTATGAATGTGATATTATTTTTAAATGTCTTTACTGGCCATGTACAGTGTCCAGATTTTTAGCCAAGCATTATTCTGGTTGTTTGGGGGAGGGTGTTTCTGAATGAAATTAACATTTTGTAGACTAGGTAAGAGAGAGAGAGAGTCCAGAAAGAGTTAAGCAAGAGAGTTCCAGAAAAACATCTATTTCTGCTTTATTGACTATGCCAAAGCCTTTGACTGTGTGGATCACAATAAACTGTGGAAAATTCTGAAAGAGATGGGAATACCAGACCACCTGACCTGCCTCTTGAGAAACCTATATGCAGGTCAGGAAGCAACAGTTCGAACTGGACTTGAAACAACAGACTGGTTTCAAATAGGTAAAGGAGTATGTCAAGGCTATATATTGTCACTGTGCTTATTTAACTTCTATGCAGAGTACATCATGAGAAACGCTGGGCTGGATGAAGCACAAGCTGGAATCAAGATTGCCAGGAGAAATATCAATAACCTCAGATATGCAGATGACACCACCCTTATGGCCGAAAGTGAAAGAGGAGAGTGAAAAACTTAGCTTAAAGCTCAACATTCAGAAAACTAAGTTCATGGCATCTGGTCCCATCACTTCATGGGAAATAGATGGGAAAAATCACTGCAAATGGCTACAGCCATGAAATAAAAAGACGCTTACTCCTTGGAAGAAAAGTTATGACCAACCTAGACAGCATATTCAAAAGCAGAGACATTCCTTTGTCAACCAAGGTCCATCTAGTCAAGGCTATGGTTTTTCCAGTGGTCATGTATGGATGTGAGAGTTGGACTGTGAAGAAAGCTGAGCACTGAAGAATTGATGCTTTTGAACTGTGGTGTTGGAGAAGACTCTTGAGAGTCCCTTGGACTGCAAGGAGATCCAACCAGTCCATCCTAAAGGAAATCAGTCCTGAATGTTCATTGGAAGGACTGTTGCAGCTGAAACTCCAATACTTTGGCCACCTGATGTGAAGAACTGACTCACTGGAAAAGACCCTATTGCTGGGAAAGATTGACAGAGGATGAGATGGTTGGATGACATCACCAACTCGATGGACATGAATTTGAGTAAACTGCAGGAGTTGGTGATGGACAGGGAGGCCTAGCTTGTTGTAGTCCATGGGGTCTCAAAGAGTCGGATATGACTGAGTGACTGAACTGAGATTCGGTAAAGGAGATTGCCCTACATTGGGCCCTATCCAATCAAATTAAGACATGAATAGGGCAAAAGGACTAAGAAAGAGCAAACTCCTTTTGCCTTAAGGCTTGAGCTAGAACTTGGTCTTTTCTTGCTTCTAGACTCAAACTGAAGTATCTTGGGTCAAAAATCTACTCTCCAGTCATGAGCGTGCCAGCTTTTGGACTGGAACTTAGGACAAGTGTTCCTGGGTCTTTAACTTGCTCACTGCAAGGAGGTTGGACTTTACAGCCTCCACAATCAAGTGGACCAGTTCTGTACTTCATATATATTTCTCTCTGTTACACACACACACTCTGTTGGTTCTTTTCCTCTAGAGAAAGTTGATTAATACAATAAGTCACAACAACTGGAAAAAATTCTTAGACTTTAACATAAATAATCCTTGAATATTTCATTATCACAAAGGAGTTAAGACAAGGGTAGGGTCCCAGTTAAGAAAATCATGTTATTGGACCACTTAACACTAAAAATTTCATTTTCCTTGCTCCAACAAACAAAAGTAGTCTTATTTTTCTGTAGTATTGGGAACCGTAGAGAAGGTAAATGATCTGCCTAAATTCACACAGCTAGAAGTTTTCTCCATTAGGATTTGAACCCAGGTTTTTCACTTGCTAATTTGATGATCTTATCACTGTATGCTGTGTCTTTTTTTTTTTCCCCTTATGTCTATAGGTGAGATTTTAACATTTGGAGAAGAAACTCATGTCCAAATCCAAATTTATTGGTAGTTTGTTACTATTTACCTGAGTTATCAGTACTTTTATTACAGGTAGAATTTCCATCTAACTTACTCCTTTCAAGTCTTCAAATATTTCTTGAAATAGATTTAATGAATACACATAAAAAGATCATTTTATAACACATTTAAGGTTTTTTGTTCCCTTGAAAATGAAACGAAATAAAAATCTTGGAGAAGTGTTTAAAGGAAATTTTTATGACTGTGTGTATATTCACTAATAAGTCAAAAATCTGACTTTACAACAAAAGCTTTGGAACATAAACAATTTACAACCTCATAACAAAGGAACATTTTATCAGAAATTCACAATTATCTAGAACCTATGAACCCCAACATCATAACCTCAAAAGTAATACATAAGAAAACTTGCAAGAGGAAATTGACATATCTATAATTATAGACTTAGACCTTTAGCACTCTTCTCTCAAACTAATGTATAGAAAAGAAAAATACTTTGGATTTGATAAAGTAAAATTTAACCTGGCTATATCTAAATCCTGCCATAGGTATATAATACACATTCTCTCAGACATACTGACACTTTAAACAAGTGGTGACAACTAAAGAATTATTAATATACTGATAGCATTTTGTTCAGAAATATAATTAATGAGGATGAAAACACTAAACAATTTATGTGATGGAATTAGGTGGTATTTTTACACATACATTAGAAAAAAATAGAAAATTTACTAGATTTATTTAACCCAAGAAATTATACACAGATCAGAGAAAATGTGGCATACAGATGAAAATGGGAGAATTTAATGGAAAAGAAAGATGCAGTAGAAAAGGTCAACAAAATCAAAAGCCGAATCTTTGAAAGGATTCTTTCAAATGGATTCTTTCGAAATATCTGCCAGATGAACTAAGAGAAAGGAAGCATAAAAAAATAAAGATTTTTAAATTATAATATTTACAATTTTATGTAAATAAACTTGAAAATTTGGAGTACAAGACTTTCTTTTACAAAAATGTAATTGGCCAATATTGACTCAAAAAGGAATAGATATTCCAAATGATTAAATTGAGTCAGTATTATAAAAAATCCATTAAATTGAGATCACAGAAGGTTTTGCAAATGAGTTTTATCGAAACTTCAAGTACAAGAAAATCTTCATTTTAGACAAGCAGATCTAAAGGAGGGGAAAAGAAAAGAAATGGAAAACACCCCAACACAGGATGCTACTGTAATCCTCTCATGAAGAATAGTAGTAGAAAAGCAAATTATACTCCAGTCATTTATGAATCTAAATGTAATTCGTTACCATGTTGAACCTAATTGTGTACATATGCTATAACCAAGGCCCTATGCTGGATGCATCATGCTGCTGCCGCTGCCAAGTCACTTCAGTTGTGTCCAACTCTTGCGACCCCATAGATGGCAGCCTACCAGGCTCCTCCATCGCTGGGATTCTCCAGGCAAGAACACTGGAGTGGGTTGCCATTTCCTTCTCCAATGCATGCAAGTGAAAAGTGAAAGTGAAGTCGTTCAGTTGTGTCTGACTCTTTGCGACCCCATGGACGGCACCCTACCAGGCTCCTCCATCCATGGTATTTTCCAGGCAAGAGTACTGGAGTGGGTTGCCGTTGCCTTCATAGACATTAGTTAATGTAGCCAAAATAATAAAAAATATTAACTTTGTTCAATATTTAACAACAAATTATGAAAATATACAAAAAAGATCTTAATGACCCAGATAACCAGAGTTGTGTCATCACTCATCTAGTGTCAAGACATCCTAGAATGTAAAGTAAAGTAGGTCATCACTATGAACAAAGCTAATGGAGGTGATGGAATTCCAGCTGAGCTATTTCAAATCCTAAAAGAGTATACTGTGAAAGTGTTGCATTCAATATGCCAGCAAGTCTGGAAAACTCAGCAGTGGCCACAGGACTGGAAAAGTTCAGTTTTCATTGCAATCCCAAAGAAAGGCAATGCCAAAATATGTTGAAACTACCACACAATTGCACTCATCTCATAGACCACAAAGTAATGCTCAAAATTCTCCAAGCGAGGCTTCAGTGGTACATGAATCGAGAACTTCCAGATGTACAAGCTGGATTTAGAAAAGCCAGAGGAACCAGAGATCAAATTGCCAACATTCACTGGATCATAGAAAAAGCAAGAGAGTTCCAGAAAAACATCTATTTCTGCTTCATTGACTATCCTAACTCCTTTGTGTGGATCACAACAAACTGTGGAAAATTCTTCAAGAGATGGGAATACCAGACCATCTTACCTGTCTCCTGAGAAATCTGTATTCAGGTCAAGGAGCAACAGTTAGAATCAGACATTTCCAACCATTTGGAACCAATGAACGGTTCCAAATTGGGAAAGGAGTACATCAAGGCTTTATATTGTCACCTTGCTTATTTAATATATATGCAGAGTACATCATGTGAAATGCCAGGCTGGATGAAGCACAAGCTGGAATCAAAATTGCCAGGAGGAACATCAATAACATCAGATATGCCTCACTTGTAGCAGAAAGTGAAGAGGACCTGAAGAGCCTCTTGATGAAAGTGAAAGAGGAGAGTGAAAAAACTGCCTTAAAACTCAGTATTCAAAAAATGAAGATCATGTCATCTGGTCCCATCACTTCATGGCAAATAGATAGGGAAACAATGGAAACAGTGAGAGACTTTATTTTCTTGGGATCCAAAATTACTGCAGGTGGTGACTGCAGCCATGAAATGATAAGATGCGTGCTCCTTGGAAGAAAAGCTATGACCAACCTACACAGCATATTAAAAAGCAAAGACATTACTTTGCCAACAAAGGTCTGTCTAGTCAAAGCTATGGTTTTTCCAGTAGTCATATATGGATGTGAGAGTTGGACTATAAAGAAAGCTGAGCACTGAAGAATTGATGCTTTTGAACTGTGGTGTTGGAGAAGACTCTTGAGAGCCCCTTGGACTGCTAGGAGATCCAACCAGTCCATCCTAAAGGAAATCAGTCCTGAATATTCATTGGAAGGACTGATGCTGAAGCTGGAACTCTAATACTTTGGCCATCTGATGGGAAGAACAGACTCATTGAAAAACACCCTACTGCCGGGAAATATTGAAGACAGGAAGAGAAGAGGATGACAGAGCATAAGATGGTTGGATGGCATCACCAACTCAATGGACATAAGTCTGTGGAGGTTCTAGGAGTGATGGTCAGGGAGGTCTGGCATGCTGCAGTCCATGGGGTCACAAAGAATCAGACACAACTGAGTGAACTGAACTGATGAAAATATTTTAAATAAAATACCTCTATTAAACACTTGATCAAAATATAAAATGAACCTCCAGCCAATGTAAGTTTCCAAGTGGCTCCATTAGGCAAGCCAGGAAAATCACTTCACTTACTGGTGATGACTTTATTAAGTTGTGTTGGACTGTACTGGCTGAAAAAAAATGTGTCTACAGAAAATAAACTTCTTTGACCATTAGGAATATACAAGAACATTGCTTATGGAGTTTTAGAAATTGAGATATTGTTCACCTCAAAACAATGAATTTCACCTTTTTCTCAAGTGCACTCAGAACATTCTCTAGGATAGATCACATCCTGGACCATAAATCTAGCCTTGGTAAATTTTAAAAAATTGAAATCCTTTAAAGCATCTTTTCTGATCACAATGTGGTAAGATTAGATGTCAACTACAGGAAGAAACTAAAAAAACTAATAAAAATACAAACATATGGAAGCTAAAAAACACACTTCTGAATAACCAACAAATCACAGAAGAAATCAAAACAGAAATCAAAATATGCATAGAAACAAGTGAAAATGAAAACACGACAACCCAAAACCTATAGGATTCAGTAAAAGCAGTGCAAAGGTTAAGTTTCATAGCAATACAAGCTTACCTCAGAAAAAGAGAAAAATCAAATAGCCTAATTTTACAGCTAAAGCAACTAGAAAAAGAAGAAATGAAGAACCCCAGGTTTAGTAGAAAGAAATAAATCATAAAATTTAGGGAAAAGAAACAAAGGAGACTATAGCAAAAATCAAAACTAAAAGCTGGTTCTTTGAGAAGATAAATAAAACAGACAAACCATTAGCCAGACTCATCAAGAAAAAATGGAGAAGAATCAAATGAACCAAATTTAAAATGAAAATGGAGAAATCACAACAGACAGCACAGAAATACAAAGGATCATAAAAGACTACTATCAGCAACTATATGACAATAAAATGGACAACTTGGAAAAAATGGACAGATTCTTAGAAAAGTATAATCTTCCAAAACTGAACCAGGAAGAAATAGAAAATCAAAATAGCAAATCAAAACTATAATGAAAAATCTTCCAACAAAGAAAAGACCAGGACCAGATGGCTTAACAGGTGGATTCTACCAAAAATGTAGAGAACAGATAAAACCTATCCTATTCAAACTTTTCCAGAAAATTGCAGAGGAAAGTAAACTGCCAAACTCATTTTATGAGGCCACCATCACCCTAATACCAAAACCAGATAAAGATGCCACAAAAAAAGAAAACTACAGGCCAATACCACTGATGAACATAGATGTAAAAATCCTTAACAAAATTCTAGTAAACAGAATCCAACAACATATTAAAAAGATCATACATCATGACCAAGTGGGTTTTATCCTAGGGATACAAGGATTCCTCAATATTTGCAAATCAATCAATGTGATACACCACATTAACAAATTGAAAGATAAAAACAATATGATTATCTCAATAGATGCAGAGAAAGCCTCTGACAAAATTCAACATCTATTTATGATAAAAAAAAAAACAGAAAGCAGGCTTAGAAGGAACATACCTCGACATTTTTAAAGCCGTATGTGATAAACCCACAGCAAACATTATCCCCAACGATGAAATATTGAAAGCATTTCCCCTAAAGTCAGGAACAAGACAAAAGTGCCCAGTCTCACCACTACTATTCAACACAGTTTTGGAAGTTTTAGCCACAGCAATCAGAGAAGAAAAAGAAATAAAAGGAATCCAGGTTGGAAAAGAAGAAGTACAACTCTCACTATTTGCAGGTGATATGATCCTCTACATAGAAAACCCTAAAGACACCACCAGAAAATTACTAGAGCTAATCAGTGAATATAGTAAAGTGGCAGGATATAAAATTAATACCCAGAAATCCCTTGCATTCCTATACACTAACAATGAGAAAACAGAAAGAGAAATTAAGGGAACAATTCCATTCACCATTGCAATGAAAAGAATAAAATACTTAGGAATAAATCTACCTAAAGAAATAAAAGACTCATATATAGAAAACTATAAAACAGTTATGAAGGAAATCAAAGATGACACAAATAGATGGAGAAACATACCATGTTCATGGGTTGGAAGAATCAGTATAGTGAAAATGAGTATACTATCCAAAGCAATCTATAGATTTAGTGCAATCCCTATCAAGCTACCAGTGGTATTTTTTTCACAGAAGTACAACAAATAACTTCACAATTTGTATAGAAATACAAAAAAATCTTGAATAGCCAAAGCAATATTGAGAAAAAAGAATGGAACTGTAGGAATCAACCTGCCTGACTTCATACCATACTACAAAGCTACACTCCTCAAGACAGTATGGTACTGGCACAAAGACAGAAATATAGATCAATAGAACAAAATAGAAAACCCAGAGATAAATCCATGCACCTATGGACACCTTATCTTTTGACAAAGGAGGCAAGAATATACAATGGAAAAAAGACAATCTCTTTAACAAGTGGTGCTGGGAAAACTGGTCAACCAACTGTAAAAGAATGAAACTAAAACACTAACACCACACACAAAAATGAACTCAAAATGCATTATAGATCTAAGTGTAAGACCAGAAACTATAACACTCCCAGAGGAAAACATAGGCAAAACCCTCTGTGATGTAAATCACAGCAGGATCCTCTATGACCCACCTCCCAGAGTAATGGAAATAAAAGCAAAAATAAACAAATGGGACCTAATTAAACTTAAAAGCTTTTGCAAAATGAAAGAAACTATAAGGAAGGTGAAAATGCCTTCAGAATGGGAGAGAATAATAGCAAACAAAGCAACTGACAATGAATTAAGCTCAAAAATATACAAGCAGCTCATGCAGCTCAATACCAGAAAAATAAACTATTCAATAAAAAAATGGGCCAAAGAACTAAACAGACATTTCTCCAAAGAAGACATACAGATGGCTAACAAACATATGAAAAGATGCTCAGCATCACTCATTATCAGAGAAATGCAAATCAAAACTACAATGAGGTACCATCTCACACTGGTCCGAATGGCTACTATCAAAAAGTCTACAAACAATAAATGCTGGAGAGGGTGTGGAGAAAAGGTACCCTCTTACACTGTTGGTGGGAATGCAAACTAGTACAGCCACTATGGAGAACAGTGTGGAGATTCCTTAAAAAACTGGAAATAGAACTGCCATATGACCCAGCAATCCCACTGCTGGGCATACACACCGAGGAAACCAGAATTGAAAGGGACATGTGTACCCCAATGTTCATCACAGCACTGTTTACAATAGCTAGGACATAGAAGCAACCTAGATGGGAAGTTTTGGCCACAGCAATCAGAGCAGAAAAGGAAATAAAAGGAATCCAAATTGGAAAAGAAGAAGTAAAACTCTCACTATTTGCAGATGACATGATCCTCTACATAGAAAACCCTAAAGACTCCATCAGAAAATTACTAGAACTAATCAATGATTATAGTAAAGTTGCAGGATATAAAATCAACACACAGAAATCCCTTGCATTCCTATACACTAATAATGAGAAAACAGAAAGAGAAATTAAGGAAACAGTTCCATTCACCATTGCAACGAAAAGAATAAAATACTTAGGAATATATCTACCTAAAGAAACTAAAGACCTATATATAGAAAACTATAAAACACTGGTGAAAGAAATCAAAGAGGACACTAATAGATGGAGAAATATACCATGTTCATGGATTGGAAGAATCAATATAGTGAAAATGAGTATACTACCCAAAGCAATTTATAGATTCAATGCAATCCCTATCAAGCTACCAACAGTATTCTTCACAGAGCTAGAACAAATAATTTCACAATTTGTATGGAAATACAAAAAACCTCGAATAGCCAAAGCGATCTTGAAAAAGAAAAATGGAACTGGAGGAATCAACCTACCTGACTTCAGGCTCTACTACAAAGCCACAGTTATCAAGACAGTATGGTACTGGCACAAAGACAGAAATATAGATCAATGGAACAAAATAGAAAGCCCAGAGATAAATCCACACACATATGGACACCTTATCTTTGACAAAAGGAGGCAAGAATATACAATGGATTAAAGACAATCTCTTTAACAAGTGGTGCTGGGAAATCTGGTCAACCACTTATAAAAGAATGAAACTAGAACACTTTCTAACACCATATACAAAAATAAACTCAAAATGGATTAAAGATCTCAATGTAAGACCAGAAACTATAAAACTCCTAGAGGAGAACATAGGCAAAACACTCTCTAACATACATCACAGCAGGATCCTCTATGACCCACCTCCCAGAATATTGGAAATAAAAGCAAAAATAAACAAATGGGACCTAATTAAACTTAAAAGCTTCTGCACATCAAAGGAAACTATTAGCAAAAAAAAAAAAAGAAGCAACCTAGATGTCCATTGGCAGATGAATGGATAAGAAAGCTGTGGTACAGATGCACAATGGAATGTTATTCAGCTATTAAAAAGAATGCATTTGAATCAGTTCTAATGAGGTGGATGAAACTGGAGCCTATTATACAGACTGAAGTTAGCCAGAAAGAACACCACCAATACAGTATATTAATGCATATATTTGGAATTTAGAAAGATGGTAACAATGACCCTATATGCAAAACAGCAGAAGTGTTTTCCTAGTGTTTTTTTGGGTCCAATTCTGCATGAACTGAGATCAAATAGTATGTCTTTCTATGAGTTATTTCATTTAGCAAAATGCCCTCAAGGTACTTTCATGTTATCACAAATGGCAAGATAACTTTCTCTTTTTATGGCTAAGTGATGTCAGTATACATATAAATATTATATAAAAACATTACTGTTACTGTTCAATTGTTAAGTCGTGTCCAACTCTGTGACACCATAAACTGTAGCATGTCAGGCTTCCCTGTCATTCACCATCTCCCAGACTTTGCTCAAACTCATATCCACTGAGACAGTGATGCCATCCAACTATCTCATCCTCTGTCATCCCTTTCTACTCCTGTCCTCAATCTTTTTTAGAATCAAGGTCTTTTCCAACGAGTCAGCTCTTTGCATCAGGTGGCCAAAATATTGACTCTTCAGCATCAGGACTGATTTCCCTTAGGATTGACTAGTTTGATCTCCTTGATGTTCAAGGGACTCTCAAGAGTCTTCTCCAACACCACAGTTCAAAAGCATCAATTCTCTGTCACTCAGACTTGTTTATGGTCCAACTCTCATATCCAAACATGACTAATGGGAAGCCAAAGTTTTGACTACACGGATCTTTGTCAGCAAAGTGATGTCTCTGCTTTTTAATATATTGTCTAGATTTGTCATAACTTGTCTTCCAAGGAGCAAGTGTCTTAATTTCATGGCTGCAGCCGCAATCTGCAGTGATTTTGGAGCCCAAGAAAGTCAAGTCTGTCACTGTTTCCACTTTTTCCCCATCTATTTGCCATGAAGTAATGAGACCAGATGCCATTCTCTTATTTTCTTAAATGTTGAGTTTTAAGCCAGCTTTTCACAATCCTTTTTCACCCTCATCAAGAGGATGTTTAGTTCCTCTTCACTTTCTGCCATTAGGGTGATGTCATCTACACATCTGAGTTTGTCGATTTATCTCCCAGCAATCTTGATTCCAGCTTGTGATTAATCCAGTCTGGCATTTTGCATGATGTACTCTTCATATAAGTTAAATAAGCAGGGTGACAATATATAGCCTTGACATACTCCTTTCCCAATTTTGAACCAGTCCATTTTTCCATGTCTGGTTCTAACTGTTGCTTCTTGATCTGCATACAGGTTTCTCAGGAGGCAGTTAAGGTGGACTGGAATTCCCATCTAAGAATTTTTCACAGATTGTTGTAATCCACATAGTCAAAGGCTTTAGTGTAGTCAATGAAGCAGAAGTACATGTTTTTTTTTCCTGTAATTCCCTTGCTTTTTCTATGAGCTAACGGATGTTTGCAATTTAATCTCTGGTTCCTCTGTCTTATCTCAATCCAGCTTGTACTGCGTTCTGCATTCACCTACTGCTAAAGCCTAGCTTACAGTATTTTGGGCATTATTTTGCTAGCATGTAAAATGAGCGCAATTGTACAGTAGTTTGAACAGTATTTGGCATTACCCTTGTTTGGGATTGGAATGAAATCTCATTTTTCCAGTCTTGTGGCCACTGCTGAGTTTTCCAAATTTGCTGACATACTGACTACAGTACTCTAATAGCATCATATTTTAGGATTTGAAATAGCTCAGCTGGAACTCCATCACCTCTACTTGCTTTTATCGTAGTAATGCTTTCTAAGGCCCAGTTTACTTCATATGTCAGAATGTCTGGCTCTAGGTGAGTAACCACACCATTATAGTTATCTAGGTCATTAAGACCTTTTTTGTACAGTTCTTCTATGTATTCTTGCCACCTCTTCTTAATCTTTTCTGCTTTATGTTAAGTTCTTACCATTTCTGACCTTTATTGTGCCCATCTTTGCATGAAATTGCATGTCCATTGAGTTGGTGATGCCATCCAGCCATCTCATCCTCTGTCATCCCCTTCTCCTCCTGCCCTAAATCCTTCCCAGCATCAGTCTTTTCAAATGAGTCAGATCTTTGCATCAGGTGGCCAAAGTATTGGAGTTTCAGCTTCAACATCAGTCCTTCCAATGAACACCCGGGACTGATCTCCTTTAGAATGGACTGGTTGGATCTCCTTGCAGTCCAAGGACTCTCAAGAGTCTTCTCCAGCACCGCAGTTCAAAAGCATCAATTCTTCTGTGCTCAGCTTTCTTTATAGTCCAACTCTCACATGCATACACGACCAATGGAAAAACCATAGCCTTGACTAGACGGACCTTTGTTGACAAATTAATGTCTCTGCTTTTTAACATGCTAATTAGGTTGGTCATAACTTTCCAAGGAGTAAGCGTCTTTTTATTTCATGGCTACAAATCACCATCTGCAGTGATTTTGGAGCCCAGAAAAATAAAGTCAGCCACTGTTTCCCCATTTATTTGCCATGAAGTGATGGGACTGGATGCCATCTTAGTTTTCTGAATGTTGAGCTTTAAGCCAACTTCTTCACTCTCCTCTTTCACTTTCATCAAGAGGCTCTTTAGTTCCTCTTCATTTTCTGCCATAAAGGTGGTGTCATCTGCCTATCTGAGGTTATTGATATTTCTCCCAGCAAACTTGATTCCAGCTTGTGCTTCATCCAGCCCAGCGTTTCTCATGATGTAGTCTGCATAGAAGTTAAATAAGCAGGGTGACAATATACAGCCCTGATGTACTCCTTTTCCTATTTGGAACCAGTCTGTTGTTCCATGTCCAGTTCTTTGTGTGTGTGTGTGTGTGTGTGTGTGTGTGTGTGAATATTCTTTTATTTTATTTTTTTCCTTTTTTTTAAATTTTATTTTATTTTTAAACTTTACATAATTGTATTAGTTTTGCCAAATATCAAAATGAATCTGCCACAGGTATACATGTGTTCCCCATCCTGTACCCTCCTCCCTCCCCATACCATCCCTCTGGGTCGTCCCAGTGCACTAGCCCCAAGCATCCAGTATCGTGCATTGAACCTGGACTGGCAACTCGTTTCTTACATGATATTTTACATGTTTCAATGCCGTTCTCCCAAATCTTCCCACCTTCTCCCTCTCCCACAGAGTCCATAAGACTGATCTATACATCAGTGTCTCTTTTGCTGTCTCGTACACAGGGTTATTGTTACCATCTTTCTAAATTCCATATATATGCGTTAGTATACTGTATTGGTGTTTTTCCTTCTGGCTTACTTCACTCTCTATAATAGGCTCCAGTTTCATCCACCTCATTAGAACTGATTCAAATGTATTCTTTTTAATGGCTGAGTAATACTCCATTGTGTATATGTACCACAGCTTTCTTATCCATTCATCTGCTGATGGACATCTAGGTTGCTTCCATGTTCCTGGCTATTATAAACAGTGCTGCGATGAATATTGGGGTACACGTGTCTCTTTCCCTTCTGGTTTCCTCAATGTGTATGCCCAGCAGTGGGATTGCTGGGTCATATGGCAGTTCTATTTCCAGTTTTTTAAGGAATCTCCACACTGTTCTCCATAGTGGCTGTACTAGTTTGCATTCCCACCAACAGTGTAAGAGGGTTCCCTTTTCTTCACACCCTCTCCAGCATTTATTATTTGTAGACTTTTGGATCACAGCCATTCTGACTGGTGTGAAATGGTACCTCATAGTGGTTTTGATTTGCATTTCTCTGATAATGAGTGATGTTGAGCATCTTTTCATATGTTTGTTAGCCCTCTGTATGTCTTCTTTGGAGAAATGTCTATTTAGTTCTTTGGCCCATTTTTTGATTGGGTCATTTATTTTTCTGGAGTTGAGCTGTAGGATTTGCTTGTATATTTTTGAGATTAGTTGTTTGTCAGTTGCTTCATTTGCTATTATTTTCTCCCATTCTGAAGGCTGTCTTTTCACCTTGCTAATAGTTTCCTTTGATGTGCAGAAGCTTTTAAGGTTAATTAGGTCCCATTTGTTTATTTTTGCTTTTATTTCCAATATTCTGGGAGGCGGGTCATAGAGGATCCTGCTGTGATGTATGTCAGAGAGTGTTTTGCCTATGTTCTCCTCTAGGAGTTTTATAGTTTCTGGTCTTATGTTTAGATCTTTAATCCATTAAAAATTAGAGCAGAAATAAATGCAAAAGAAACAAAAGAGACCATAGCAAAAATCAACAAAACCAAAAGCTGGTTCTTTGAAAGGATATATAAAATTGACAAACCATTAGCCAGACTCATCAAGAAACAAAGGGAGAAAAATCAAATCAATAAAATTAGAAACGAAAATGGAGAGATCACAACAGACAACACAGAAATACAAAGGATCATAAGAGACTACTATCAACAATTATATGCCAATAAAATGGACAACATGGAAGAAATGGACAAATTCTTAGAAAAGTACAACTTTCCAAAACTCGACCAGGAAGAAATAGACAATCTTAACAGACCCATCACAAGCACGGAAATTGAAACTGTAATCAAGAATCTTCCAGCAGACAAAAGCCCAGGTCCAGACGGCTTCACAGCTGAATTCTACCAAAAATTTAGAGAAGAGCTAACACCTATCCTGCTCAAACTCTTCCAAAAAATTGCAGAGGAAGGTAAACTTCCAAACTCATTCTATGAGGCCACCATCACCCTAATACCAAAACCTGACAAAGATCCCACAAAAAAAGAAAACTACGGGCCAATATCACTGATGAACATAGATGCAAAAATCCTTAACAAAATTCTAGCAATCAGAATCCAACAACACATTAAAAAGATCATGCACCATGACCAAGTGGGCTTTCTCCCAGGGATGCAAGGATTCTTCAATATCTGCAAATCAATCAATGTAATACACCACATTAACAAATTGAAAAACAAAAACCATATGATTATCTCGATAGATGCAGAGAAAGCCTTTGACAAAATTCAACATCCATTTATGATAAAAACTCTCCAGAAAGCAGGAATAGAAGGAACATACCTCAACATAATAAAAGCTATATATGACAAACCCACAGCAAACATTATCCTCAATGGTGAAAAATTCAAAGCATTTACTCTAAAGTCAGGAACAAGACAAGGGTGCCCACTTTCACCATTACTATTCAACATAGTTTTGGAAGTTTTGGCCACAGCAATCAGAGCAGAAAAAGAAATAAAAGGAATCCAAATTGGAAAAGAAGAAGTGAAACTCTCACTGTTTGCAGATGACATGATCCTCTACATAGAAAACCCTAAAGATTCCACCAGAAAATTACTAGAAATAATCAATGACTATAGTAAAGTTGCAGGATATAAAATCAACACACAGAAATCCCTTGCATTCCTATACACTAATAATGAGAAAACAGAAAGAGAAATTAAGGAAACAGTTCCATTCACCATTGCAACGGAAAGAATAAAATACTTAGGAATATATCTACCTAAAGAAACTAAAGACCTATATATAGAAAACTATAAAACACTGGTGAAAGAAATCAAAGAGGACACTAATAGATGGAGAAATATACCATGTTCACGGATTGGAAGAATCAATATAGTGAAAATGAGTATACTACCCAAAGCAATTTATAGATTCAATGCAATCCCTATCAAGCTACCAACAGTATTCTTCACAGAGCTAGAACAAATAATTTCACAATTTGTATGGAAATACAAAAAACCTCGAATAGCCAAAGCGATCTTGAAAAAGAAGAATGCAACTGTAGGAATCAACCTACCTGACTTCAGGCTCTACTACAAGGCCACAGTTATCAAGACAGTATGGTACTGGCACAAAGACAGAAATATAGATCAATGGAACAAAATAGAAAGCCCAGAGATAAATCCACGCACATATGGACACCTTATCTTTGACAAAGGAGGCAAGAATATACAATGGATTAAAGACAATCTCTTTAACAAGTGGTGCTGGGAAATCTGGTCAACCACTTGTAAAAGAATGAAACTAGAACACTTTCTAACACCATACACAAAAATAAACTCAAAATGGATTAAAGATCTAAACGTAAGACCATGTCCAGTTCTAACTGTTGCTTCCTGACCTGCATACAGGTAAGTATGCATACACACATAAGTGTGTATATATGTATATAAAATCTTTACAGTAAGTTTATTTACAATTATGGGTTAATTTCTTCTATATAGCAAACTAACTCATTTAAATATATGTACATACATTTTCTTATTCTTTTCCATTATGAGTTGTCATAGAATATTGAATATAGTTCCAGTGCTATATAATAAGACTTTGTTGCTTATCCATCTTATATATAATAGTTTGCCTGTGCTAATCCCAAACTTCCATTCCTTCCCCTCCCCTAGCCTCTTCACTAGGCAACCACAAATCTCCTCTATACCTACAAGTCTGTTTTTGTTTTGTAGATATGTTGATTTGTACTGTATTTTAGATTCCACATATAAGTGATATATGGTGTTTGTATTTCTCTTTCTGACATGCATTTGCTTAATATGCTAATCTCTAGGTCCATCCATATTGTTGCAAATGGCATTATTTAATTTTGATGGCTGAATAATACATTATACACACACATGCTTGCTTACACATCACATCACACACACGTATATATATGAATGTTGATGGACATTTAGGTTGTTTGGCTATTGTAAATAGTGCTGTTATGAACATAGGGGTGCATGTATCTTTTCAGATTATAGGTTTTCCTGGATATATGCCCAGAAGTGGGATTGCTGGATAATATGGCAACTCTAGTTTTAGTTTTTTGAGGAACCTCCATCTGTTTTCCACAGTAGCTGAACCAGTTTACATCTGCACCAGCAGTGTAGGAGGGCTGCATTTTCTCCACACCCTTTCCAGCATTTCTCATTTGTAAACTTTTCCCCTTATGTTTGTAACTGGAGAATAATTGCTTTGCAATTCTGTACTGGTTTCTGCTGTACAACATGAATCAGCCATAGGTATACATATGTCCCTTCCCTCCCAAAGCCCCTATCCCACCCCTCTAGGATGTCAAAGAGCACCAGGTTGAGCTCCCTTCATCATACGGCAAATTACCATTGACTATCTATTTTACATTTGGTAATGTGTATGTTTCAGTGCAACTCTCTCGATTTGTCCCAGGTTCTCCTTCCCACACAATGCCCACAAGTCTGTTTTTTAAGTCTGTGTCTCTATTGTTGTCCTGCAAATAGGTTCATCAATACCATTTTCCTAGATTCCATGTGCTCAATTGTGTACAACTCTTTGTAGCCCCTTGGACTATAGCCCATCAAGCTCCTCTGCCCATGGCAGTTTCCAGGCAAGAATACTGGAATAAGGTGCCATTTCCTACTCCAGGGAATCTTCCTAACCCAGGGATTGAACCCACGTATCTTGCAGTCTCATGCATTGGTAGGCAGATTCTTTACCTACCACCTGGGAAGCCCTATTTCTAAATTCCATTTATATGCTTCAATATATATTTGTTTTTCTTTTTCTGACTTACTTCACTCTGTATAACAAGCTCTAAGTTCCTCCACCTCACTAGAATTGACACATTTCTTCCTTTTCATGGCTAAATAATATACCATTTTATACATGTACCACAACTTCTTTATCCACTCATCTGTAAAAGGATATGTAGAGGTTGCTTCCATGTTCTAGCTACTGTGAGCAGTGCTGCAATGAACATTGGGGTACATTTTTTTTTTTAATTATGGCTTTCTCAGTGTATAAGCCCACAGTGGGATTACTGGGTCATGTGGTAGTTTTATTTCTAGTTTTTTAAAGAAATATTCTTATTGTTCTCCATAGTGGCTATATCAATTTACATTTCCACCAATAGTGCAAGAGAGTTCCATTTTCTCCACACCATCTCCAGCATTTAGTTTCTGTAGATTTTCTGGTGATGGCCATCTGACCAGTGTGAGGTGATACCTCATTGTAGTATTGATGTACCTTTCTGTAATGATGAGTCATATTTAGCATTTTTTGTGTGTTTATTTTCCAACTGTATGTCTTCTTTGGAGGAATGTCTATTTAAATCTTCTGCTTGTTTTTTGATTGGGTTATTTGTTTTTCCAATATTGAGCTATATGAGCTGCTTATATAGAGATTAATCCTTTGTCAGTTGCTTCATTTGCATTTGTTTTCTCCCATTCTGAGGGTTCTCTGTTCATCTTGTTTATTGTTTCCTTTTTGTGTAAAAGCTTTTACATTTAATTAGGTCCCATTTGTTTTGGTTTTTATTTCCATTACTCTAGGAGGTGGGTCAAAGAGGATTTGCTGCAATTTATATCAAAAAGTATGCTGCTTATGTTTTCCTCTAAGAGTTTTATAATTTCTGGTCTTAAATTTAAGTCTTGAATTCATTTCCATTTTGAGTTTATTTTTGGGTATGTTGGTTAGGCAGTGTTCTAATTTCATTCTTTTACACATAGCTGTCCAGCTTTCCCAGCACCACTTACTGAAGAGAATGTCTCTTCTCCATTGTATATCCTTGTCTCCTTTGTCAAAGATAAGGTACCCACAGGTGGGGTTTATCTCTGGGTTTTCTGTCCTGTTCCACTGGTTTATTTTTATATTTTTGTGCAAATACTATACTATCTTTATGACTGTTGCTTTGTAGTACAGTCTGAAGTCAGGTTTATTCCTCCAGCTCCATTTTTCCTTTTCAGGGTTGCTTTTGCTATTCAGGGTCTTTAGTGTTTCCATGAAAATTGTGAAAGTTTTTGTTCCAGTTGCATGAAAAATCCCATTGGGAATTTGACAAAGATTGCATTGAATCTGGAAGATTGCCTTGGGCAGTATAGTCATTTTCACAATATTGATTCTTCTAACCTAAGAACGGGGCTTCCCTGATATCTCAGTTGGTAAAGAATCCACCTTCAATTCAGGAGAGCCTGGTTTGATTAGTGGGTTGGGAAGATATGCTGGAGAAGGGATAGGCTACCCACTCCAGTATTCCTGGGCTTCCCTTGTGGCTCAGCTGGTAAAGAATCCACCTGCAATGCGGGAGACCTGGGATCGATCCCTGGGTTGGAAAGATCTCTTGGAGAAGGGAAAAGCTACCCACTCCAGTACTGTGGCCTGGATAATTCCATGATTGTACAGTCCATGGGATTTCAAAGAGTCCATCTAGGCCCATCTAGTCAAAGCTATGGTTTTTCCAGTAGTCCTGTACGGCTATGAGAGTTGGAGTATAAGAAAGCTGACCACCAAAGAATTGACACTTTTGAACTGTGGTGTTGGAGAAGACTCTGGAGAGTCCCTTGGACTGCAAGGAGATGCAACCAGTCCATCCTAAAGAAAAGCAGTCCTGAATATTCATTGGAAGGACTGATGCTGAAGCTGAAACTCTAATACTTTGGTCACCTGATGCGAAGAGCTGACTCATTTGAAAAGACCCCAATGCTTAGGAATATTGAAGGCAGGAAGAGAAGGGGATGACAGAGGGTAAGATGGTTGGATGGCATCACTGACTCCATGGACATGAGTTTGAGTAAGCTCCAGGAGTTGGTGATGGACAGGGAAGCCTGGCATGCTGCAGTCCATAGGGTTACAGAGAGTCAGACATGACTGAGTGAACTGAACTGAATCTAAGAACATGATATATCTCATCTGTTTGTATCATCTTTGATTTCTTGCATGAGTGTCTTATAGTTTTCTGTATACAGGTCTTTTGTCTCCTTGAGTGTGTTTATTCCTAGGTAATTTTTTTGGTTCCTATGGTAAATGGGATTGATTCCTTAATTTCTCTGATTTTTCATTGTTCATATAGCTCAGTTGGTAAATCATCTGCTTGCAATGCAGAAGACCTGGGTTTGATTCCTGGGTCAGGAAGATCCCCTGGAGAAGGAAATGGCAACCCACTCCAGTATTCTTGCCTGGAGAACCCCATGGACAGAGGAGCCTGACAGGGATGGCACAGTCCATGGGATCACAAGAGTCGGACACGACTTAGCAACTAAACCACCACCAGTGTATAGGAATGCAAGGGATTTCTGTGTACTGATTTTGTATCCTGCAACTGTACTAAATTTACTGATTAGCTCTAGTTTTCAGATAGTACCTTTAGGGACTTTTATGTATAATTTCATGCTGTCTGCAGACAATGAGAGTTTTACTTTTTTTTTTTTTTTTTCCAATCTAGATTCCTTTCATTTCTTCTCTGATTGCCATGGCTAGGACTTCAAATCTATGTTCAATAACATTGGCAAGAGTGGGTACCCTTGTCTTGCTCCTGATCTTAGAAGAAATGTAAACTTTTTCAAGACGGTAATTCTGACTGGTATGAGGTGGTATCTCATTGTAGTCTGGATTTGCATTTCTCTCAGTTCAGTTGTGTCTGACTCTGCGATCCCATGAACTGCAGCACGCCAGGCTTCCCTGTCCATCACCAACTCCCAAACTATGTCCCATGTCCATGTCCCAAACTCATGTCCATTGAGTCAGTGATGCCATCCAGCCATCTCATCCTCTGTCATCCCCTTCTCCTCCTGCCCTCAATCTTTCCCAGCATCAGGGTCTTTTCAAATGAATTAGCTCTTCACAGCAGGTGGCCAAAGTATTGGAGTTTTAGCTTCAACATTATTCCTTCCAAAGAACACCCAGGACTTATCTCCTTTAGGATGGACTGGTTGGATTTCCTTGCAGTACAAGGGACTCTGCAGAGTCTTTTCCAACACCACAGTTCAAAAGCTTCAATCCTTCAGCTCTCAGCTTTCTTTACAGTCCAACTCTCACATCCATACATGGCCACTGGTAAAACCATAGCCTTGACTAGATGGACCTTTGTTGACAAAGTAATGTCTCTTCTTTTTAATATGCTGTCTAGATTGGTCATAACGTTTCTTCCCAGGAGCAAGCATCTTTTAATTTCATGGCTGCAATCACCATCTGCAGTGATTTTGCCTTTCTCTAGTAATTAGCGAAGTTGAGTACCTTTTCATGTGCCTGTTGCCCATCTCTATGTCTTCTCTGGAGAAATGTCTATTTAGGTCTTTTGCCCATTTTTCAATTGGATTTCTTGTTGTTATTTAATGGTATGAGCTGTTTATATATTTTGGAAATTAAGCCCTTGTCAGTTGCATTGTTTGCAAATATTTTCTCCCATTCCATAGAGTATCTTTTCATTTTGTTTATAATTTCCTTTGCTGTGTAAAAACTTAAGTTTGATTAAGTCCCATTTGTTCATTTTTGTTGTTATTTCTATTGCCTTGAGAGACCAACCTATGAAAACATTGGTATAATTTATGCCAGAGAACGTTTTGCCTATGATCTCTTCTAGGAGTTTTGTAATAGTGTCATACCTTAGGTTTAAGTTTTTAAGCCATTTTGAGCTTATTTTTGTGTGTAGGAATTTTGTGTATGATGTGAAGACATTTTCTGAATTTGCTTATTTACACACTGCTGTCCAAGTTTCCAAGCACTACCTGCTGAAGAGACTCTTTCCTATTTTGTATTCTTGCCTCCTTTTTTGAAGATTAATTGGCTACAGATGTATGGGGTTTTTTCCTGGGCACTCTGTTCTGTTCCATTGTTTTTGTGCCAACACCACTCTGTTTTGACTACTGTAGCTTTGTAGTACTGTATGTCTGTTTTTGTGCCAACACCACTCTGTTTTGACTACTGTAGCTTTGTAGTACTGTCTTAAGCCTGGGAGGGTTATGCCTCATGCTTTTTTTCTTTCTTCTCAGGATTGGTTTGGCAGTTCTGGGTCTTTTATGGTTCCGTACAAATTTTAAGATCATTTATTCTAGTTCTGTGAAAAGTGTCATGGGTAATTTGATTGAGATCACATTAAATCTTTAGACTGCTTTGGGTACATATGTGCTGAGTTGCTTCAGTCATATCGAACTCTGCCCAGTCCCATGGACTGTAGCCCACCAGGGTCCTCTATCCATGGGATTCTCCAGGCAATGCTGGAGTAGGTTACTGTGCCCTCCCTCCAGTGGAGCTTACTGACCCAGGGATTGAACCTGCATCTCTTACATCTCCTACGTTAGCAGGCGGGTTCTTTACCACTAGTGCCACCTGGAAAGCCCCAGCTTTGGGTAGTCATGCCATTTTAACAGTATTAATTCTTCCAATTCAAGAGCGTGCTATATCTTTCCATTTCTTTGAATCATCTTTAGTTTCCTTTATTAATGATTTATAATTCTCAGTATATGTCTTTCACCTCTTTGGTGAAGCTTATTCCTAAGTATATTATTATTATTTTTGATGTGATATTAAAAGTGATTGTTTGCATTCCTTTTCTGATAGTTCCTTGTTATAATTTTTAATATATAAAATATTTAATGGGGACTTTTTAATAAATAACAAAGTTGGAAGTACAAATGAGGGTTGTGGGGGCTCAGAGGAAGGGGGCAGTGAGGATTGCAATGGTGACAGAGTGAGCAGAACACTGTCTCCCAGCACCTGTCTCCATGCTAGAATCTCACTCTCTCTCTCGGAGCCTCTCTCCAGTCTGGTGGGACAGCACAGTAAGATAACTTGCCCCATTTTTTAGCTATAGAAACCGAGTTCCAGACGGGTTAACTGGCCTGCCCCAAGTCAGACCATTCCTGGCTTTTCTTGCTGCACCACTGTGTCCCAACTTAGAAGAAATAGTGGTTGGGCAGGGGAGGGCAAATGCCCCCATAGGAATAGTCAACAAAGATATGGAAACAAGCAAGAGCTTTCTGCACAGGGTGTTAGCTGGAACAAAGTGGGGGTACAGCTGAAGGGTAGTTTTTTTAAAAGCTAGAATTTATTTTTATATAAAAATATTCAAGAGACTTTTAAAAGGCCCAGTGAGGATGAGTCTTACCTGGTATTGGGGTAATGCTGGCCTAGTAAAAATTACTTGGAAATTGTTCTCATCGCTTCCGTTTTGGGGATGAGTTTGAGAGGGATTGGTATTAGTTCTTTGAATGTATAGTAGAATTCAGAAGTGAAATTTTCTGCTCCTAGACTTTAGTTCAAAGATTTTTGATGTGATCTCCTTACCAGTAATTGGTCTACTGAGATTTTCTAGGTTTCCATGATTCAGTCTTGGTAGGTTGAGTTTATACAAGTTTATCCATTTGCTCTTGGTTGTCTAATTTGTTGGCATGTGATTTTTTGAAGTATCTTATCATCCTTTGTATTTCTATGATATCTTTCATTTCTGACTTCATTTATTTGAGTCTCTTTTCTTTTAATGAGTCTAATTAAAAGTTTGTCACTTTTTAAAATCTTTTCAAAAGAATAGTTGTTATTTTCATCTTTCTATTGTCTATTTTGTCTCTACTTCATTTATTTCCACTCTGATCTTTATTTCCTTCCATCTGCTAACTTGGGGCTTAGTTTGCTCCTTTTATAGTTCCTTGAGGTCTAGACTTGAGATCTTTCTTGTTTCATGATGTAGGCATATATCACTATGGACATCCCTCTTAGAATTGCTGTTGCTGTATCCCATAAGTTTTTGTTTGTTGCATTTCTATTTTTATTAGTCTTGAGGTGTTTTCTGATTTCCTTTTATTCTCTGACCCACTAGTTGTTATGTAGCTGTGACTTAATCTCCACATATTTGTCAATTTTCTAGTGCTTTTTCTTGTAATTGATTTCCAGTTTTATAACACTGTGATCAGAAATGCTTGATAGGATTTTAATCTTCTGAAATTTATTAAGGCTAGTTTTATGGCCTAGTATATGATCTAAAGAATGTTCCATGTGCACTTGAGATGGAATATTCCATATATGTCCATTAAGTCAATTATCTATTATGTTATTTAAGGCTGATGTTTCCTAACAGATTTTGTCTAGATGATCTATCCATTGATTTAAGTGGGATATTAAAATCTCCTACCATATTGCACTGCTATTTCTCCCTTTAAGTATGTTAATACTTGCTTTATATATAAGTACATACATATATACACATATGCAAATGTTATACATATATACAAATGTTATATTGTCTTGCTGTATTGATTCCTTTACCATTATGTGAAGACCACCTTTGTTTCTTATTACAATCTTTGTCTTAAGGTCTATTTTATCTGTGCTTAGTTGCTCAGCTATGTCTAACTCTCTGTGACTCTCCAGGCTCCTCTGTCCATGGGGGTTCTCCAGGCAAGAATACTAGAGTGGATTGCCATACCCTCCTCCAGGGCTATTTTATCTGATGTAAATATAACTATTTTTACACCTGAAATCCTCAGATTTCTTTTGGTTTCCATTTGCATGGATCTCTTTTTCAATTTCTTTACTTTCGGTCTATGTGTATCCTTACATTGGAACTGAATTTCTTGTAGATAGCATTTAGTTAGTTCAGTCACTCACTCAGTCATGTCTGACTCTTTGCAACCCCATGGACCGCAGCACAGCAGGCGTCCCTGTCCATCACCAACTCCCGGAGTTTATTCAAACTCATGTCCATCAAGTGATGGACATCAGTAATGCCATCCAACCATCTCATCCTCTGCTGTCCCCTTGTCCTCCTGCCTTCAATCTTTCCCAGCATCAGGGTCTTTTCCAATGAGTCAGTTCTTCACATCAGGTGTGCAAAGTATTGGAGTTTCAGCATCAGTCCTTCAAATGAACACCTAGGACTGATTTTCTTTAGGATGGACTGGTTGCCTTTAGATGGGTCTTATTTTTTTAATCCATTCAGCCACTATATATCTCTTGATAATAGAATTTAGTTCATTTATATTTAAAGGAATTACTGATAAGTATGTACTTATGGCCATTTTGTTAATTATTTTCTGGCTATTTTATAATTTCTCTGTCCTTTGTTCTTTTTCTCTCTTCATTTGTGATTTGATGATTTTCTATAGTAGTATGCTTATACCAAAACCAGACAAAGATACCAAAATAATTAATGACCAATATTTCTGATGAACATAGAGGAAAACTCAACAAGATATTAGTAAACTGAACTCAATGATACATTAAGAGGATAACAAAATTGTGGTTTTCATTCTGTCTGCCTTCTGATGGATAAGGATAAGAGGCTTATGGAAGCTTCCTGCTGCGAGAGACTGACTGAGGGGCAAACTGGGTCTGTTCTGATGGGCCAGGGCCATGCTCAGTAAATCTTTAATCCAATTTTCTGTTGATGGGCAGGGCTGTGTTTCTTTCCTGTTGTTTGACCTGAGGCCAAACTATTGTGGAGGTAATGAAGATAATAGAGACCTCTTTCAAAAGGTCTCATGCATGCACTGCTGAACTCACTGCCTCTGACCCTGCAGCAGGCTACTGCCAACTCCTGCCTCCACCAGAGATTCCTGGATATCCATGGGCAAGCCTAGGTCATCCTCTTGT